>NW_022318866.1:0-2617 GCF_002776525.5 Piliocolobus tephrosceles
TTTTTTTTTTTTTTTTGAGATGGAGTCTCGCTTTGTCGCCCAGGCTGGAGTACAGTGGCGTGATCTTGGCTCACTGCAACCTCCACCTCCCAAGTTCAAGCGATTCTTGTGCCTCAGCTGCCAAAGTAGCTGGGACTACAGTCATGCACCACCATGCCTGGCTAATTTTTTGTATTTTTAGTAGGGACAGGGTTTTACCATGTTGCCCAGGCTGGTCTCAAACTCCTGGGCCCAAGCGATCCACCCGCCTTGGCCTCCCAAAGTGCTGGGATTACAGGTGTGAGCCACACCTGTAGACCGGCCTTAATTCCAACTAAATTAAATTAAATTAATTAATTAATTTTTGAGACAGAGTCTCACTCTGTCGCCCAGGCTGGAGTGCAGTGGTGCGATCTTGGCTCACTGCAACCTCTGCCTTCTGAGTCCAAGTGATTCTTGTGCCTCAGCCTCCTGAGTAGCTGGGACTACAGCTGAGCACCATTATGCAGGGCTGATTTTTGTATTTTTAGTAGAAACTAGGTTTCACCATGTTGGCCAGGCTGGTCTAAAACTCCTGACCTCAAGTGATCCACCCGTCTCAGCCTCCCAAAGAGCTGGGATTACAGGCTTGAGCCACTGCGCCTGGTCTGATTCCAATTTTAAATGTTAGTATTCGTAAGCAGGGCCAATACTTTAGAGGTCACTTGCATGTGAGTCAGAGGGGTGAATCCAGGGCCAGTTGAAGGCACAGGATCCAGGCAAAGCAGCTGGGAATCAACAACCATTACCTATACATAAGTGTGAAGAAGGATTCATTTGCCCATTCAATCATTTATTCATTCATCTCACAAATATTGATCAAGTGCCTACTATGTGACAGGGATACAGCACTGAATGAAACAGGCAAAAATTCCTGCCCTCTTGGAGCTTTCTTCCAGTGCAGGGGACAGATAATAAATTTAAAGAACAATTAACAATTTGGAGTAATGATAATAGCTAAATAGGTAAAATATAGGCCAGGCGCCATGGCTCATGCGTGTAATCCCAGAACTTTGGGAGGCTGAGGGATGCAGATCCCTTGAGCTCAGGAGTTCAAGACCAGCCTGGGCAACATGGTGAGACCCCCATTTCTACTAAAAATACAAAAAATTAGCCGAGCATGGTGGCATGTGCCTGTGGTCCCAGCTACTCGGGAGGCTGAGGTGGGAGGATCACAGAGGTCTAGGCCGCAGTAAGCTGAGATTGTGCCACCGCACTCCAGCCTGGGCGACAGAGTGAGACCCTACCTTAAAAAAAAAAAAAAGTAAAATACATAATATGATAGTGATATATGTTGAGGACAAAAATGAAGCAGGGAAGAATATAGTGAGTGTTTGTGTGTGTATGTGTTTGTATGTGAACGCACACCTGTAGTCCTAGCTACTGAGGCAGGAGGATTCCTTGAGCCCAGGAAGTCAAGGCTGCAGTCAGCTATGATCCCTGCCACTGTATTCTACCCTGGGCAACAGAGCAAGACCTCCATCTCTTAAAAAAAAAATTAAATTTAAAAATGACGTTTGATGAAGACCTGAGGGAAGTGTCCAATTGAAGAGAGAACTTTGAAAGAGTAAGACTTTCAAGACAGTCTAACACAGGGGTTAGGGGAACGTCTGCTGGAGCCATACTGCCTTTGTTCAAATCCCAGTTTCCTCCATACTAAATGTGTGACCTCATACTCCTATTTTCCCCCTCTGTAAACTGGGGCTAATGATATTAACTACTTTGTAAGGATATTGAGAGGATTAATCTGAGTGCTTACAACGCTGTTTGACACAGATTAACTGTTTGTAAACATTGGCTGGCTGAATGAATTAATCTTCATATTAATACTGTAATCATGGAAGTTTTTAAATTAAAAAAAAAAACTTCTTCAAAAATGAAATTGTGGTACAATGGTTTGGGGAACGTTCAAATTGTGGACCCCAAGATGGAAGGTGGTTTTGGAACCCTGGCAGTCACTACTTCGAGGTTTTAGCTCTGTTATTGAAAGTGGTGGGGCAGGATGTGTTGGCTCACGCCTATAATCCCAGCACTTTGATAGGCCAAGGCGGGTAGACTGATTGAGCTCAGGAGTTCGAGACCAGCCTGGGCAACATGGCAAAACCTCATCTCTGAAAACTTTAAAAATTACCCAGGTGGTAGCGCACACCTGTGGTTCCAGTTACTTGGGAGGCTGAGGTGGAAGGATTGCTTGGGCCTGGGAGTTCGAGGCTGCAGTGAGCCGTGATTGTGCCACTGTACTCCAGCCTGGGCGACACAGCGAGACCCTGTTTCAAAAAAATAAAAAAAATTGGTGGTATATATTTACTTATTTATTTAGCTATTGTCATTACCCAAAATTATTTGTTCTTTTTTAAAAAAAAAATTTTTTTTGGTCGGGTGCGGTGGCTCACACCTGTAATCCCAGCACTTTGGGAGGCCAAGGAGGGTGGATCACCTGAGGTCAGGAGTTCAAGACCAGCCTGACCAACATGCAGAAACCCCGTCTCTACTAAAAATAGAAAAAATTAGCCAGGCGTGGTGGTGGCACATGCCTGTAATCCCAGCTACTCGGGAGGCTGAGGCAGGAGAATTGCTTGAACCCGGGAGGCGGAGGTTG
>NW_022318867.1:0-13523 GCF_002776525.5 Piliocolobus tephrosceles
TGGGAAAGGATTGAGGTCTGGGGATAAGAAAAGCTATACACCATTGGAGAAGAGTCAGAAATACTTGTAAACTTCACAGTCCTGGGACAGAGCCCCATTAAAAAACTGAGATTTAAATGGAAGATTATAGAGCACTGTCTCTCACCTAGACCACACCTCTATACCAACAGAATAGCATAGCATTACAGTGAATTATAGCCAAAAGAGCTCCAAGAAACAGACTGTCTCTGGGGAGCAGTAATTTGGGAAGCCCAAAATCAAGAGGAGACATAAAGGTGGCCAGCAGAGAAATTTGCAGCATTTTAGATGTATAGGTAGAGCAAATACTAAACATAGCTTAATTCCTAGCTATAAATCCCCACATTGCAGGCCTATTTACCTCAGTCTGTATTACCCAATACAGACAAGAAAAAAATTACAAGACATGACAAATGACAAGAAAAAAAAAAACCCCACAACAAAACACTATTAGAAGCAGACTGAAGTATGATACAACTATTGGAATTTTCCCAGCAGAAAATGTAAACCAGTTGTGATTAATGTATTAAGGACTGTAATGGAAAAAGCAGACCACATGCAAGAATAGATAGATAATATAAACAAAGAGATGGAAACTCTAAGAGAGGAAAAATAAAAGAAATGCCAAAATTGAATTAGGATTAATATCAGAATATATAAAAAACTCATACAACTCAACAACAAGAAAAAACTCTCAAATATCCAGCTTAAAAGTGAGGAAAGGACTTGAATAGACATTTCTCCAAAGAAGATATGCAAATGACCTATAAGAACATAAAAGGATCAAGAAAATGCAAATCAAAACCACAGTGAAAACCACATCAAAGCCACTAGGATGGCCAATATACATGTGCACATGCACACACAATCATGCATGTTGGCAAGGGTATGAAAAAACTGATGGCACATTTTTGATGACAATGGAAAAACTCATAGTGCAGCTGCCACAAAAGGCAGTATGGTGGTTCCTCAAGAATTAAATATAGAATATCATATGATTCACCAATTCTACCTCTATATACATCCAAAAAAATTGAAAGCAGAGACTCAACAGATATGTGTACACTGATGTTCACAATAGCATTATTCACAATAGCCAAAAGATGAAAACCATGCAAATGACCATCAATGAATAAATGGATAAACATTCAATGGAATATTATTCAGCCTTAAAAAGAATCACTTTGATATGGCTGCCATCAAAAAGTACCACAGATTGTGCATCTTAAACAACTGAAATTTATCTTCCCACAGTCTGGAGCTAGAAGTCCAAAATTATGTGTGTCAACAAGATTGTTTTTTCTGAGGCCTCTCTCCAAGGTTTTTGTTTGTTTGTTTTGTTTTGTTTTGGACAGAGTCTCACTCTGTCATCCAGGCTGGAGTGCAGTGACATGATCTTGGCTCACTGCAAACTCCACCTCCTGGGTTCATGCCATTCTCCTGCCTTAGCCTCCCGAGTAGCTGGGAGTACAGGTGCCTGCCACCACGCCCAGCTAATTTTTTGTATTTTTTCAGTAGAGATGGGGTTTCACCGTGTTAGCCAGGATGGTCTCCATCTCCTGACCTCCTGATCTGCCCGTCTCGGCCTCCCAAAGGTGCTGGGATTACAGGCTTGAGCTACCGTGCCCGGCCCATGCTGTCTTTATGAGCTGTAACACTCACTGTGAAGGTCTGCAGCTTTACTCCTGAAGTCAGCGAGACGACAAACCCACCAGGAGAAATGAATAACTCCGGACAGGAGGAACAAACAACTCCAGACCTGCTGTCTTAAGAGCTCTAACATTCACCGTGAAGGTTTGCAGCTTCACTCCTGAAGCCAGCCAGACCATGAACCCACCAGAAAAAAGAAACTGAACACATCCATACATCAAAAAGGAACAAACTCCGGACACCATCTTTAAGAACTGTAACACTCACCAGGAGGGTCTGCGGCTTCATTCTTGAAGTCAGCAGGACCAAGAATCCACCAATTCCGGACACAATACAAACACTGAAATAAAACTTATAAAGGTAAAATACAATATCTGATGTAAAAATTCACTGGATTAGATTAACAGCAGATTAAACATTGCAAAGGAAAAGATTCATGAACAAAAATCATAGCAACTAAAACTATCCAACATGTCACACACAGATTTTAAAAAAGACTGAAAAAGATGAAAAGGGAATCACTAAACTAGATAAACTGCAAGCAGCTAAAATATGTATGATTGGAGTTCCCAAAAAGTAGTAAAAGGAGAATAATAAAAATGAGGGCCTGGTGCAGTGCCTTACACCTGTAATCCCAACTCTTTGGGAGGCTGAGGTGGGCAGATCACTTGAGGTCAGGAGTTCAAGACCAGCCTGGCCAACATGATGAAACCTTGTCTCTGATAAAAATACAAAAATAAGCTGGGCATAGTAGTGGGTGCCTGTAATACTAGCTACTTGGGAGGCTGAGGCATGAGAATTGCTTGAACCTGTGACGTGGAGATTGCAGTGAGCTGAGATTGTGCTACTGCACTCCAGACCAGGCAATACAGTCTCAAAACAAACAAAAATAAACAATGAGTATTTGAATACACAATGGCTGAAAATTTACAAATGTCATGGTAACTACAAATTCACAATTCCAAAAATCTGAATAAACTCCAACATTAAAAAATTACAAGGCACATTAGAGTCAGATTGTTTAAGACTACTGATGGACAGTTAAATGCATCCAGATGTGGGAGCACATGTGATACAAAGTAACAAAGAATGAGATAAGAATGAAAGCATATTCCTCATTGAAAGAAATGCAATCAAGAAAACAAGTATAGCTTTTCTATAATACTGAAAGAAAATAAAAGTACTGAAATAGTTCTATAGTATTTGTACTCAGGGAAATCAGATTTTCAAAAGTGAAGGCAAAATAAAGAGCTTTTCAGACATGCAAAAGCTAAAAGAAATCAGTAGCAGAACCACACCACAAAGAAACGTTAATGGAAATTCTTCAGGCAGAAGGAAATGACACCCAGTGAAAACTAAATCTATTCACAGCAATGAAAAGCATCAGAAATTATAGCTAGGTGAGTAAATATTTGTTTCTTATTATGTAAATTTCTTTTTTTTTTAAATTATACTTTAAGTTCTAGGGTACATGTGTACAACATGCAGGTTTGCTACGTATGTATACATGTGCCATGTTGGTGTGCTGCACCCATTAACTCGTCACTTACATTACGTCTCTCTCCTAATGCAATCCCTCCCCCCATCACATTGACAGGCCCCAGTGTGTGATGTTCCCCACCCTATGTCCAAGTGTTCTCATTGTTCAATTCCCAGCTGTGAGTGAGAATATGCAGTGTTCGGTTTCCTGTCCTTGCGATAGTTTGCTCAGAATGATGGTTTCCAGTTGCATCCATGTCCCTACAAAGGACATGAACTTATCCTTTTTTATGGCTGCATAGTATTCCATGGTGTATATGTGCCACGTTTTCTTTTTTTATTATTATTATTATACTTTAAGTTCTAGGGTACATGTGCACAACGTGCAGGTTTGTTACATATGTATATGTATACATGTGCCATGTTGGTGTGCTGCACTCATTAACTTGTCATTTACATTAGGTGTATCTCCTAATACTATCCCTCCCCCCTCTCCGCACCCCACGACAGGCCCCAGTGTGTGATGTTCCCCTTCCTGTGTCCAAGTGTTCTCATTGTTCAATTCCCACCTACGAGTGAGAACATGCAGTGTTTAGTTTTTAGTCCTAGGGATAGTTTGCTGAGAATGATGGTTTCCAGCTTCATCCATATCCCTACAAAGGACATGAACTCATCCTTTTTTGTGGCTGCATAGTACTCCATGGTATATATGTGCCACATTTTCTTAATCCAGTCTATCATTGATGGACATTTGGGTTGGTTCCAAGTCTTTGCTATTGTGAATAGTGCTGCAATAAACATACGTGTGCATGTGTCTTTATAGTAGCATGATTTATAATCCTTTGGATATATACCCAGTAATGGGATGGCTGGGTCAAATGGTATTTCTAGTTCTAGATCCTTGAGGAATTGCCATACTGTCTTCCACAATGGTTGAACTAGTTTACACTCCCACCAACAGTGTAAAAGTGTTCCTATTTCTCCACATCCTCTCCAGTACCTGTTGTTTCCTGACTTTTTAATGATCGCCATTCTAACTGGTGTGAGATGGTATCTCATTGTGGTTTTGATTTGCATTTCTCTGATGGCCAGTGATGATGAGCATTTTTTCATGTGTCTGTTGGCTGCATAAATGTCTTCTTTTGAGAAGTGTCTGTTCATATACTTTGCCCACTTTTTGATGGGGTTGTTTTTTTCTTGTAAATTTGTTTGAGTTCTTTGTAGATGCTGGATATTAGCCCTTTGTCAGATAAGTAGATTGCAAAAATTTTCTCCCATTCTGTAGGTTGCCTGTTCACTCTGATGGTAGTTTCTTTTGCTGTGCAGAAACTCTTTAGTTTTACTAGATCCCATTTGTCAATTTTGGCTTTTGTTGCCATTGCTTTTGTGTTTTAGACATGAAGTCCTTGCCCACACCTATGTCCTGAATGGTATTGCGTAGGTTTTCTTCTAGGGTTTTAATGGTTTTAGGTCTAACATTTAAGTCTTTAATCCATCTTGAATTAATTTTTGTGTAAGGTGTAAGGAAGGGATCCAGCTTCAGCTTTCTATATTTAGTTAGCTAGTTTTTCCAGCACCATTTATTAAATAGGGGATCCTTTCCCCATTTCTTGTTTTTGTCAGGTTTGTGAAAGATCAGATGGTTGTAGATGTGTGGTATTATTTCTGAGGGCTCTGTTCGGTTCCATTGGTCTATATCTCTGTTTTGGTACCAGTACCATGCTGGTTTGGTTACTGTAGCCTTGTAGTATAGTTTGAAGTCAGGTAGTGTGATGCCTTCAGCTTTGTTCTTTTGGCTTAGGATTGTCTTGGCAATGCGGGCTCTTTTTTGGTTCTATGTGAACTTTAAAGTAGTTTTTTCCAATTCTGTGAAGAAAGTCATTGGTAGCTTGATGGGGATGGTATTGAATCTATAAAATTACCTTGGGTAGAATGGCCATTTTCATGACACTGATTCTTCCTATCCATGAGCATGGAATGTTCTTCCATTTGTTTGTGTCCTCTTTTATTTCATTGAGCAGTGGTTTGTAGTTCTTCTTGAGGAGGTCCTTCACATCCCTTGTAAGTTGGATTCCTAGGTATTTTATTCTCTTTGAAGCAATTGTGAATGGGAGTTCACTCATGATTTGGCTGTTTGTTATTGGTGTATAGGAATGCTTGTGATTTTTGCACATTGATTTTGTATCCTGAGACTTTGCTGAAGTTGCTTATCAGCTTAAGGAGATTTTGGCTGAGATGATGGGGTTTTCTAAATATACAATCATGTCATCTGCAAACAAGGACAATTTGACTTCCTCTTTTCCTAATTGAATACCTTTTATTTCTTTCTCCTGCCTGATTGCCCTAGCCAGAACTTCCAACACTATGCTGAATAGGAGTGGTGAGAGAGAGCATCCCTGTCTTGTGCCAGTTTTCAAAGGGAATGCTTCCTGTTTTTGCCCATTCAGTATGACATTGGCTGTGGGTCTGTCATAAATAAATTTAAAAAAAGAAAAGAAAAGAGTGTTTTCCCACTTGGTTCCTTCCATTCTCCCTGTCACTTTCAGTTACACCAATCAGACATAGATTTGGTCTTGTCACATATTCCCA
The DNA here is from genome assembly GCF_002776525.5 of Piliocolobus tephrosceles. Classification (NCBI taxonomy): domain Eukaryota; kingdom Metazoa; phylum Chordata; class Mammalia; order Primates; family Cercopithecidae; genus Piliocolobus; species Piliocolobus tephrosceles. The sequence goes on from NW_022318867.1 coordinate 5,737, forward strand.
TATTTCTTGGAGGCTTTGTTCATTTCTTTTTACTCTTTTTTCTCTAAACTTCTCTTCTTGCTTCAGTTTATTCATTTGATCTTCAATCACTGATACCCTTTCTTCTGCTTGATCGAATTGGCTACTGAATCTTGTGCATGCGTCACTAGTTCTTGTGCCATGGTTTTCAGCTCCATGAGGTCATTTAAGGTCTTCTCTATGCTGTTTATTCTAGTTAGCCATTCATCTAATCTTTTTTCAAGGTTTTTAGCTTCTTTGCAATGGATTCGAACATTCCCCTTTAGCTCAGACAAATTTGTTATTACTAATCATCTGAAGCCTTCTTCTCTCAACTCGTCAAAGTCATTGTCCGTCCAGCTTTGTTCCGTTGCTGGCAAGGAACTGCGTTCCTTCGGAGGAGAAGAGGTGCTCTGATTTTTAGAATTTTCAGCTTTTCTGCTCTGATTTCTCCCCATCTTTGTAGTTTTATCTACCTTTGGTCTTTGATGATGGTGACGTCCAGATGGGGTTTTGGTGTGGATGTCCTTTCTGTTTGTTGGTTTTTCTTCTAACAGTCAGGACCCTCAGCTTCAGGTCTGTTGGAGTTTGCTGGAGGTGCACTCCAGACCCTGTTTGCCTGGGTATCACCAGCAGAGGCTGCAGAACAGCAAATATTGCAGAATGGCAAATGTTGCTGCCTGATCCTTCCTCTGGAAGCTTCATCTCAGAGGGTTACCAGGCTGTAAGAGGTGTCAGTCGTTCCCTACTGGGAGGTGTCTCCCAGTTAGGCTACTCGGGGGTCAGGGACTCACTTGAGGCAGCCTGTCTGTTCTCAGATCTCCAACTCCATGCTGGGCAAACCACTACTCTCTTCAAGGCTGTCAGACAGGGACGTTTAAGTCTGCAGAAGTCTCTGCTACCTTTTGTTCAGCTATGCCCTACCCCAAGAGGTGGAGTCTACAGAGGCAGGCAGGCCTCCTTGAGCTGCGGTGGGCTCCATCCAGTTTGAGCTTCCTGGCCACTTTGTTTACCTACTCAAGCCTCAGCAATGGCAGACGCCCCTCCCCCAGCCTCCTGCCACCTTGCAGTTCCATCTCAGACTGCTATGCTAGCAGTGAGCGAAGCTCCGTGGGTGTGGGACCCTCCGAGCCAGGCATGGGATATAATCTCCTGGTATGTTGTTTGCTAAGACCATTGGAAAAGTGCAGTATTAGGGTGGGAGTGTCCTGATTTTCCAGGTACTGTCTGTCAGGGCTTCCCTTGGCTAAGAAAGGGAATTCCCTGACCCCTTCTGCTTCCCAGGTGAGGCAACGACCCCACTCTGCTTCGGCTCACACTCTGTGGGCTGCACCCACTGTCCAACAAGCCCCAGTGAGATGAACCTGGTAACTCAGTTGGAAATACAGAAATCACCCATCTTCTACGTCACTCACAGTGGGAGCTGTAGACTGGAGTTGTTCCTGTTTGGTCATGTTGGAACCTCCCCTCATGTAAATTTCTTTTAAAGATAACTGTTTAAACAGAATGATAACAATGTGTTGTTACTGCAACATATGTATATACAAATAAAGTATATGACAACAAAGCATAAAGACTGAGAGGGGAGAAATGTCAGTATACTATTGTAAGGTTTGAATACTATATGTGAAATGGTATAATTCACTTGAAGGTAGATTGTGATAAGTTTAAGATATATACTATTACCCCACAGCAAACACAAAAGTAGCAAAATAAAGAATTATAATTTTAAGCAAAAAAATACCAGAGACAAGTGTCAATCAATTTAGAAGTTTATTTAGCCAAGGTTAAGGACGTGCCCGTGACACAGCCTTAGGAGGTCCTGAGAACATTTGCCCAAGGTGATCTGGCTACAGCTTGAATTTACATGTTTTAGGGCAATATAAGACATGAATCAATACATGTAAGACATACACTGGTTAGGGCTGGAAAGGTGAGGTGTATTATCTAGGGTTCTCTAGAGGGACAGGATTAATAGGATAGATGTATATATGAAAGGGAGTTTATTAAGGAGTATTGACTCACACTGTAACAAGGTGAAGTCCCACAATAGGCCGTCTGCAAACTGAGGAGCAAGGAAGCCAGTCTGAGTCCCCAAACCTCGAAAGTAGGGAAGCCGACAGTGCAGCCTTCAGTCTGTGGCTGAAGACCCGTGAGCCCCTGGCAAACCACTGGTGTAAGTCCAAAAGTCCAAAAGCTGAAGAACTTGGAGTCCGATGTTCAAGGCCAGGAAGTATACAGCATGGGAGAAAGATGAAGGCCAGAAGACTCAGCCAGTCTAGTCCTTCCACATTCTCCTGACTGCTTTATTTTAGCCACCCTGGCAGCTGATTAGATAGTGCCCACCCAGAAGAAGGGTGGATCTGCCTCATCCCATCCATTGATTCAAATGTCAGTCTTCTTTGGCAACATCCTCACAGATACACCCAGGAACAATACTTTGCACCCTTCAATCCAATCAAGTTGACACTCAATATTAACCATCACATGGAGCAATGTGAAGGGGGAGGAAGGGGTAGTGGGGGGCTTGTGGCCTCCAAGTCATATGTGGATTAAAAGATTTCCTGATGGGCAATTGGTTGAAAGATTTTATCTAAAGACCTGGAATTAATAGAAGGGTTAAAATAAGGGGTTGTGGAGACCAAGGTTTTTATTATGCAGATAAAGCCTCCAGGTAGCAGGCTTCAGAAAGAATAGATTGTAAATGTTTCTTACCAGACTTTAAAAGGTACCAGACTCAGTTAATTCTCTCCTGGATCAGGAAGAAGACTTGGAAATAAAGGAGATTTTCTATGGAAGGTAGATTTTCCCATAAGAGAGAGCTTTGCAGGGCCATTTCAAAATACGTTTGGGAAATATAGCCAGGCACGTTGGCTCATGCCCATAATCCTAGCACTTTGGGAGGCTGATGCAGGCAGATCGGTTGAGATCAGGAGTTTCAGACCAACCTGGCCAACATGGCAAAACCAAGTCTCTACAAAAAATACAAAAAAATAAACCAGGAATGGTGGTGGGCACCTGTAATCCCAGCTACTCAAGAGCCTGAGGCAGGAGAATAGCTTGAACCTGGGAGACAGAGGTTGTGGTGAGTGAGCCAAGATCATGCCACTGCCCTCCAGCCTGGGCAACAGAGCAAGACTCTGTCTAAAAAAAAAAAAAAAAAAAAAAAAAAGAAGAAGAAGAAAAAGAAAAGTCCCCTTACCAACAATGCCCTTTGAAGAAAATACTCATAACAACAATGCCTTTTAGTCAGAATGCCTTCAGCAAAAATGTCCCTTGCCAACATTAACACCCTAGAAACAATGATCTTAGAAATGGTGTCCTTAACAATAATATACAACAAAATTCTAAGCAATAATACCCTAAGCAACAATATACTTAGCAATAATACCCTCAGTAACAATACTCTTAGCAACACGAGATTTAGGATCAGTGCTGGTAGAAACATCATCATTAGAAACACTAGCAATAGCAATAATGCCTTTAACCACAATGACCTTCAACAGTTCTCCTACGGACATCACCCATAACAACAATGGCTCCAGGAACAATGCACTTATAAATAACTTCCTTAGCAACAGTGACCTTACTATCAATGCCAGTGGACACATCACCCTTAGGCACGTGTTCCATGGCAGCAACATCATTAGTAACCACAGCCTTTGTAACAGTGACTTTTAGCAAAAACATTAGCATAGTGCCCTTAACAAAGGCCCTTAGAAACAATGCAACTACAGGCCGGACATGGTGGCTCACGCCTATAATCCCAGCACATTGGGAGGCTGAGGTGGGCAGATGACTTGAGGTCAGGAGTTTGAGACCAGCCTGGCCAACATGATGAAACCCCATCTCTACTAAAAATACAAGCGTTATCTGGGCATATTGGTGCACGCCTGTAATCCCAGCTACTCGGGAGGCTGAGGCAGGAGAATTGCTTGAACCCGGGAGGCGAAGGTTGCAGCAAGCTGAGATTGTGCCACCACACTCCAGCCTGGGCAACAGAGGGAGAATCCATCTAAAAAAAGAAAAAAGAAACAATGCAATTATCATCAATTCCCTTAGCAACAGATCCTTTAGAAAATAATACTCTTAACAACAGCACTCTTAGCAACAACATCCTTGACAACAGTGTACTTAGGAACAATGCCTTTAGCTAAAATGGCCTTTCGTATGCCCCTTATAACAATGTCCTTAGCCAGAATCCCTTTAGGAACAATGCCTTTACCAAAATGTATTTACAACAATGTCCTTAGCAAGAGTCCTTCACTATCAATACTCTTAGAAACAATGCTCTTACTAACATTCCCTTAGGAACAGCACTATCATTGACATTAATGCTTTTAGCAACAATGACCCTTAAAATAATGCCCTTAAACCAATGTCCTTGGAAACAGTTATATTTAGACTTGATGACCTTTCATAACAAATGCCCTTAATAACAACCCCTTCAGCAACAGTGTCCTTAGCCTCAGTTCCTTAAGTAACAGTACTCTTAGCAGTAACACCCTTAGGTAAGATGCCTTTACCACAGTGCTTTCAGTAATATTGTATTTAACTTCAACACCCTTAGAAACAATGTTCTTAGCAAAAATGGCCCTTAGCAACAAAGCTCTTATGGATTCACTAAGAAACAGTCCCCTTAGAAACAATGCCTTTAGCAATAATCACTTTAGCAACAAGACACTTTACAAAACTGCCTTGCAATAATGTACCTAACATCAACATTCTTAGCAATAATGAGTTTTAGTAAAAATTATCTAAAAGTGTTTTTAGCATCAGGGCCCTTAACATCAAAACCCTTAGATTTAATGACTGTAACAATAATATCTTTAACACAGTTCCATAGCAACAGCCCCTAACAACAATAGTCTTAGGAACAATGCCTTTACTGTAATGCATTTAAGTTCAATGGCCTTAGCAACACTGTCCTTGGCAATACTAGATCTTAGTGACAATGCTCTCAGCAGCAGTGGTACTCAGCAATGATTTCTCTTACAACACCCCTAACAACAATACCCACAACAGCAGCACACTTTAAAAAACAGGCTTAGCAACAATGTCCTTAACATCAATGCCTTTTGGAACATCAACCTTAGCAACAGTGGCTCTTAGTAAGAGTGCCTTTAGCATCAGTTCCCGTAGCAACACCACCATTCAAACCAATACCCCTTAGCAACAATGATTCTAATGATGGCACACCTTTTTTTTTTAGACAGAGTTTCGCTCTTGTTGCCCAGGTTGGAGTGCAATGGCATGATCTCAGCTCACTGTAACCTCCGTCTCCTGGGTTCAAGCCATTCTCCTGCCTCAGCCTCCCAAGTAGCTGGGATTACAGGCATGTACCACCACGCCCAGCTAATTTTGTATTTTTAGTAGAGATGGGGTTTCACCATGTTGTTCAGGCTGGTCTCAAACTCCTGACCTCAAGTGATCCACCGACCTCAGCCTTCCAAAGTGCTGGGAGTACGGGCATGAGCCAGCATGCCCGGCCAACAGCACACTTTCAAACATTACCTTAACATCAACATCCTTAACTCTCTGCAACAATACCCTTAGGAATAAGTCCCTGAGCAATAGAGTCATTAACAGCAGTGTATTTAGTAGCAATGCTTCTTTGCTATAATACACTTAAAAATAATGAACATAGTAACAATGCCCTTAGCCATAGAGGACTTTACAACAACCTTAGCAATGACACTCACAGTGACAGTGTCCTTCAAATGAGTTTCTTAGTAACAGTGGTCTTAGGACCAACATTTTAGCATGAATGCTTTTTGCAACAATTATTCTAGGAAAAGTGCTTCTAGCAACTAGCCCTTTAGCAACAACACACGGAACAAGAATGCTCTAGCAAAAATGTACTTAACAACAACATCCTTAGCAAAAATACCCTTAGCAACAATGAGTCTTAGTAACAGAGCCTTAATGTCAATGTCCTTAGCTACAACGCCCCAATATCATTGTCATATTGACAATATGCTTAGCAACAATAGGCCACATCAACAACACATCTAGCAGCAATGTCCTCAGTGACAATGTGCTTAATATAAATCTCCTTACTCACAATGTCCTTTAGCAGCTCTTATAGGCAATGGCCTTAACAATAATATTCATAATAATATTTTCCTTACAACACTTAACAACCTTTGCCTTAGCTCAGCACCCTTGGAAAAAAGCCAGTTTAGCAAAACCTTCCTTGGCTACCAACCATAGCAACAATGCCCTAAGCAACAACACCTTTAGTATCAATTCCCATGGAAACAGTGGCTTTACAAGGCCATCAGCAACAGCATGCTTAGCAAAAGTATCTTTAGAAGCAATACTCTTGGCATCAACACCTTAAAAACAACCTCATTATTGTAACTGCCTTTAACGAAAATGCCGTGAACAACCGGGCCCTTAGCATGGGTGCGATATCAGCACTGTCCTTAGAACTATAGCACTATTAGCAACAACTCTGTGAGCAGCACTATTCATGGCAATGTCCTTATTAACAATGTAATTAGCAAGAGTACCCTTAGCAATTGGCTCTTAGCAACAACACACTTAGAAACATCACTCATAGCAAAATCTTTTTTATTTTCAACACTCTTACTATCAAGACCTTTAAGAACAGTGACCCTAAGAAAATAGCCCATATCAACAATTTCCTTAAATTCAACACTCTTTCCTCAGGAATAACCCCTTTAGCATCAATGATCTTGGCAACAGTAGCCTCTACAGTGGTGGCCACGACCACAATGTTCTTAGTAACAGCACTTTTAGCAAAAAAAAAAGACATGATGTTAATGTCCAACAACAACATTAACATCAATGCCTTCGGCTGGGCGCAGTGGCTCATGCCTATAATTCCAGCACTTTGAGAGTGGGAGGGGGAGGATTGCTTTAGACCAGGGGTTCAAGACCAGGTTGGGCAATGTAGTGAGATCTCATCTCTACAAAAAAAAAAAAAAAAAAAACAAATAAAAAGCTAGCTAGGTGATACCCAAATCTCATCTTGAATTGTAGCTCCCATAATTCCCATGTGTTATTGGAGGGACCCAATGGGAGGTCATTGAATCCTGGGGGCAGGTCTTTCCCATGCTGTTCTCATGATAGTGAATAAGTCTCATGAAATCTGATGGTTTTATAAAGGGGAGTTCCCCTGCACAAGCTCTCTTGCCTGCCACCATGTAAGATGTGACTTTGCTCCTCTTTTGCCTTCCGCCGTGATTGTGAGGCCTCTCCAGCCATGGGGACTGTGAGTCAATTAAATGTCTTTACTTTAAAATTTAACCAGTCTTGAGTTTGTCTGTATTAGCAACATGAGAGAACAGTCTATACACCAGGCATGGTGGTGTGTGTTTGTTGTCTCAGTTGCTTTGGAGACTGAGGCAGGCGTATCACTTTGAGCACAGGAGTTCAAGCCTGCAGTGAGCTGTGATCACGCAATTGTACTCCAGCTTGGGTGACAGAGTGAGACCCTCTCAAAAAAAAAAAAAAAAAAAAAACTTTAAGAACAGGATCCTTAACAAAAAAACCTCATCAATGACTTCCTTAGCCACAACCACCTTGGCAAAAATATTATTACTAACCATTCTCTTAGCAATTAAGTCCTTAGGAATAATGCTCTGAGAAAAAAAATGCTTTTAGTTTCCTTCGAAACACTGGTCATAGCAATAACACCCTTAGCAAAACTTTCTTTGCACAATAACTTCAAGGCCTTAAAGAACAATGCCCTTACAAAACTTTTTTTGACATCAGTACCTGCCTTATACCATTTTGTGTTGCTCAAAATAAATACCTGAGGA
>NW_022318868.1:0-13523 GCF_002776525.5 Piliocolobus tephrosceles
TGGGAAAGGATTGAGGTCTGGGGATAAGAAAAGCTATACACCATTGGAGAAGAGTCAGAAATACTTGTAAACTTCACAGTCCTGGGACAGAGCCCCATTAAAAAACTGAGATTTAAATGGAAGATTATAGAGCACTGTCTCTCACCTAGACCACACCTCTATACCAACAGAATAGCATAGCATTACAGTGAATTATAGCCAAAAGAGCTCCAAGAAACAGACTGTCTCTGGGGAGCAGTAATTTGGGAAGCCCAAAATCAAGAGGAGACATAAAGGTGGCCAGCAGAGAAATTTGCAGCATTTTAGATGTATAGGTAGAGCAAATACTAAACATAGCTTAATTCCTAGCTATAAATCCCCACATTGCAGGCCTATTTACCTCAGTCTGTATTACCCAATACAGACAAGAAAAAAATTACAAGACATGACAAATGACAAGAAAAAAAAAAACCCCACAACAAAACACTATTAGAAGCAGACTGAAGTATGATACAACTATTGGAATTTTCCCAGCAGAAAATGTAAACCAGTTGTGATTAATGTATTAAGGACTGTAATGGAAAAAGCAGACCACATGCAAGAATAGATAGATAATATAAACAAAGAGATGGAAACTCTAAGAGAGGAAAAATAAAAGAAATGCCAAAATTGAATTAGGATTAATATCAGAATATATAAAAAACTCATACAACTCAACAACAAGAAAAAACTCTCAAATATCCAGCTTAAAAGTGAGGAAAGGACTTGAATAGACATTTCTCCAAAGAAGATATGCAAATGACCTATAAGAACATAAAAGGATCAAGAAAATGCAAATCAAAACCACAGTGAAAACCACATCAAAGCCACTAGGATGGCCAATATACATGTGCACATGCACACACAATCATGCATGTTGGCAAGGGTATGAAAAAACTGATGGCACATTTTTGATGACAATGGAAAAACTCATAGTGCAGCTGCCACAAAAGGCAGTATGGTGGTTCCTCAAGAATTAAATATAGAATATCATATGATTCACCAATTCTACCTCTATATACATCCAAAAAAATTGAAAGCAGAGACTCAACAGATATGTGTACACTGATGTTCACAATAGCATTATTCACAATAGCCAAAAGATGAAAACCATGCAAATGACCATCAATGAATAAATGGATAAACATTCAATGGAATATTATTCAGCCTTAAAAAGAATCACTTTGATATGGCTGCCATCAAAAAGTACCACAGATTGTGCATCTTAAACAACTGAAATTTATCTTCCCACAGTCTGGAGCTAGAAGTCCAAAATTATGTGTGTCAACAAGATTGTTTTTTCTGAGGCCTCTCTCCAAGGTTTTTGTTTGTTTGTTTTGTTTTGTTTTGGACAGAGTCTCACTCTGTCATCCAGGCTGGAGTGCAGTGACATGATCTTGGCTCACTGCAAACTCCACCTCCTGGGTTCATGCCATTCTCCTGCCTTAGCCTCCCGAGTAGCTGGGAGTACAGGTGCCTGCCACCACGCCCAGCTAATTTTTTGTATTTTTTCAGTAGAGATGGGGTTTCACCGTGTTAGCCAGGATGGTCTCCATCTCCTGACCTCCTGATCTGCCCGTCTCGGCCTCCCAAAGGTGCTGGGATTACAGGCTTGAGCTACCGTGCCCGGCCCATGCTGTCTTTATGAGCTGTAACACTCACTGTGAAGGTCTGCAGCTTTACTCCTGAAGTCAGCGAGACGACAAACCCACCAGGAGAAATGAATAACTCCGGACAGGAGGAACAAACAACTCCAGACCTGCTGTCTTAAGAGCTCTAACATTCACCGTGAAGGTTTGCAGCTTCACTCCTGAAGCCAGCCAGACCATGAACCCACCAGAAAAAAGAAACTGAACACATCCATACATCAAAAAGGAACAAACTCCGGACACCATCTTTAAGAACTGTAACACTCACCAGGAGGGTCTGCGGCTTCATTCTTGAAGTCAGCAGGACCAAGAATCCACCAATTCCGGACACAATACAAACACTGAAATAAAACTTATAAAGGTAAAATACAATATCTGATGTAAAAATTCACTGGATTAGATTAACAGCAGATTAAACATTGCAAAGGAAAAGATTCATGAACAAAAATCATAGCAACTAAAACTATCCAACATGTCACACACAGATTTTAAAAAAGACTGAAAAAGATGAAAAGGGAATCACTAAACTAGATAAACTGCAAGCAGCTAAAATATGTATGATTGGAGTTCCCAAAAAGTAGTAAAAGGAGAATAATAAAAATGAGGGCCTGGTGCAGTGCCTTACACCTGTAATCCCAACTCTTTGGGAGGCTGAGGTGGGCAGATCACTTGAGGTCAGGAGTTCAAGACCAGCCTGGCCAACATGATGAAACCTTGTCTCTGATAAAAATACAAAAATAAGCTGGGCATAGTAGTGGGTGCCTGTAATACTAGCTACTTGGGAGGCTGAGGCATGAGAATTGCTTGAACCTGTGACGTGGAGATTGCAGTGAGCTGAGATTGTGCTACTGCACTCCAGACCAGGCAATACAGTCTCAAAACAAACAAAAATAAACAATGAGTATTTGAATACACAATGGCTGAAAATTTACAAATGTCATGGTAACTACAAATTCACAATTCCAAAAATCTGAATAAACTCCAACATTAAAAAATTACAAGGCACATTAGAGTCAGATTGTTTAAGACTACTGATGGACAGTTAAATGCATCCAGATGTGGGAGCACATGTGATACAAAGTAACAAAGAATGAGATAAGAATGAAAGCATATTCCTCATTGAAAGAAATGCAATCAAGAAAACAAGTATAGCTTTTCTATAATACTGAAAGAAAATAAAAGTACTGAAATAGTTCTATAGTATTTGTACTCAGGGAAATCAGATTTTCAAAAGTGAAGGCAAAATAAAGAGCTTTTCAGACATGCAAAAGCTAAAAGAAATCAGTAGCAGAACCACACCACAAAGAAACGTTAATGGAAATTCTTCAGGCAGAAGGAAATGACACCCAGTGAAAACTAAATCTATTCACAGCAATGAAAAGCATCAGAAATTATAGCTAGGTGAGTAAATATTTGTTTCTTATTATGTAAATTTCTTTTTTTTTTAAATTATACTTTAAGTTCTAGGGTACATGTGTACAACATGCAGGTTTGCTACGTATGTATACATGTGCCATGTTGGTGTGCTGCACCCATTAACTCGTCACTTACATTACGTCTCTCTCCTAATGCAATCCCTCCCCCCATCACATTGACAGGCCCCAGTGTGTGATGTTCCCCACCCTATGTCCAAGTGTTCTCATTGTTCAATTCCCAGCTGTGAGTGAGAATATGCAGTGTTCGGTTTCCTGTCCTTGCGATAGTTTGCTCAGAATGATGGTTTCCAGTTGCATCCATGTCCCTACAAAGGACATGAACTTATCCTTTTTTATGGCTGCATAGTATTCCATGGTGTATATGTGCCACGTTTTCTTTTTTTATTATTATTATTATACTTTAAGTTCTAGGGTACATGTGCACAACGTGCAGGTTTGTTACATATGTATATGTATACATGTGCCATGTTGGTGTGCTGCACTCATTAACTTGTCATTTACATTAGGTGTATCTCCTAATACTATCCCTCCCCCCTCTCCGCACCCCACGACAGGCCCCAGTGTGTGATGTTCCCCTTCCTGTGTCCAAGTGTTCTCATTGTTCAATTCCCACCTACGAGTGAGAACATGCAGTGTTTAGTTTTTAGTCCTAGGGATAGTTTGCTGAGAATGATGGTTTCCAGCTTCATCCATATCCCTACAAAGGACATGAACTCATCCTTTTTTGTGGCTGCATAGTACTCCATGGTATATATGTGCCACATTTTCTTAATCCAGTCTATCATTGATGGACATTTGGGTTGGTTCCAAGTCTTTGCTATTGTGAATAGTGCTGCAATAAACATACGTGTGCATGTGTCTTTATAGTAGCATGATTTATAATCCTTTGGATATATACCCAGTAATGGGATGGCTGGGTCAAATGGTATTTCTAGTTCTAGATCCTTGAGGAATTGCCATACTGTCTTCCACAATGGTTGAACTAGTTTACACTCCCACCAACAGTGTAAAAGTGTTCCTATTTCTCCACATCCTCTCCAGTACCTGTTGTTTCCTGACTTTTTAATGATCGCCATTCTAACTGGTGTGAGATGGTATCTCATTGTGGTTTTGATTTGCATTTCTCTGATGGCCAGTGATGATGAGCATTTTTTCATGTGTCTGTTGGCTGCATAAATGTCTTCTTTTGAGAAGTGTCTGTTCATATACTTTGCCCACTTTTTGATGGGGTTGTTTTTTTCTTGTAAATTTGTTTGAGTTCTTTGTAGATGCTGGATATTAGCCCTTTGTCAGATAAGTAGATTGCAAAAATTTTCTCCCATTCTGTAGGTTGCCTGTTCACTCTGATGGTAGTTTCTTTTGCTGTGCAGAAACTCTTTAGTTTTACTAGATCCCATTTGTCAATTTTGGCTTTTGTTGCCATTGCTTTTGTGTTTTAGACATGAAGTCCTTGCCCACACCTATGTCCTGAATGGTATTGCGTAGGTTTTCTTCTAGGGTTTTAATGGTTTTAGGTCTAACATTTAAGTCTTTAATCCATCTTGAATTAATTTTTGTGTAAGGTGTAAGGAAGGGATCCAGCTTCAGCTTTCTATATTTAGTTAGCTAGTTTTTCCAGCACCATTTATTAAATAGGGGATCCTTTCCCCATTTCTTGTTTTTGTCAGGTTTGTGAAAGATCAGATGGTTGTAGATGTGTGGTATTATTTCTGAGGGCTCTGTTCGGTTCCATTGGTCTATATCTCTGTTTTGGTACCAGTACCATGCTGGTTTGGTTACTGTAGCCTTGTAGTATAGTTTGAAGTCAGGTAGTGTGATGCCTTCAGCTTTGTTCTTTTGGCTTAGGATTGTCTTGGCAATGCGGGCTCTTTTTTGGTTCTATGTGAACTTTAAAGTAGTTTTTTCCAATTCTGTGAAGAAAGTCATTGGTAGCTTGATGGGGATGGTATTGAATCTATAAAATTACCTTGGGTAGAATGGCCATTTTCATGACACTGATTCTTCCTATCCATGAGCATGGAATGTTCTTCCATTTGTTTGTGTCCTCTTTTATTTCATTGAGCAGTGGTTTGTAGTTCTTCTTGAGGAGGTCCTTCACATCCCTTGTAAGTTGGATTCCTAGGTATTTTATTCTCTTTGAAGCAATTGTGAATGGGAGTTCACTCATGATTTGGCTGTTTGTTATTGGTGTATAGGAATGCTTGTGATTTTTGCACATTGATTTTGTATCCTGAGACTTTGCTGAAGTTGCTTATCAGCTTAAGGAGATTTTGGCTGAGATGATGGGGTTTTCTAAATATACAATCATGTCATCTGCAAACAAGGACAATTTGACTTCCTCTTTTCCTAATTGAATACCTTTTATTTCTTTCTCCTGCCTGATTGCCCTAGCCAGAACTTCCAACACTATGCTGAATAGGAGTGGTGAGAGAGAGCATCCCTGTCTTGTGCCAGTTTTCAAAGGGAATGCTTCCTGTTTTTGCCCATTCAGTATGACATTGGCTGTGGGTCTGTCATAAATAAATTTAAAAAAAGAAAAGAAAAGAGTGTTTTCCCACTTGGTTCCTTCCATTCTCCCTGTCACTTTCAGTTACACCAATCAGACATAGATTTGGTCTTGTCACATATTCCCATATTTCTTGGAGGCTTTGTTCATTTCTTTTTACTCTTTTTTCTCTAAACTTCTCTTCTTGCTTCAGTTTATTCATTTGATCTTCAATCACTGATACCCTTTCTTCTGCTTGATCGAATTGGCTACTGAATCTTGTGCATGCGTCACTAGTTCTTGTGCCATGGTTTTCAGCTCCATGAGGTCATTTAAGGTCTTCTCTATGCTGTTTATTCTAGTTAGCCATTCATCTAATCTTTTTTCAAGGTTTTTAGCTTCTTTGCAATGGATTCGAACATTCCCCTTTAGCTCAGACAAATTTGTTATTACTAATCATCTGAAGCCTTCTTCTCTCAACTCGTCAAAGTCATTGTCCGTCCAGCTTTGTTCCGTTGCTGGCAAGGAACTGCGTTCCTTCGGAGGAGAAGAGGTGCTCTGATTTTTAGAATTTTCAGCTTTTCTGCTCTGATTTCTCCCCATCTTTGTAGTTTTATCTACCTTTGGTCTTTGATGATGGTGACGTCCAGATGGGGTTTTGGTGTGGATGTCCTTTCTGTTTGTTGGTTTTTCTTCTAACAGTCAGGACCCTCAGCTTCAGGTCTGTTGGAGTTTGCTGGAGGTGCACTCCAGACCCTGTTTGCCTGGGTATCACCAGCAGAGGCTGCAGAACAGCAAATATTGCAGAATGGCAAATGTTGCTGCCTGATCCTTCCTCTGGAAGCTTCATCTCAGAGGGTTACCAGGCTGTAAGAGGTGTCAGTCGTTCCCTACTGGGAGGTGTCTCCCAGTTAGGCTACTCGGGGGTCAGGGACTCACTTGAGGCAGCCTGTCTGTTCTCAGATCTCCAACTCCATGCTGGGCAAACCACTACTCTCTTCAAGGCTGTCAGACAGGGACGTTTAAGTCTGCAGAAGTCTCTGCTACCTTTTGTTCAGCTATGCCCTACCCCAAGAGGTGGAGTCTACAGAGGCAGGCAGGCCTCCTTGAGCTGCGGTGGGCTCCATCCAGTTTGAGCTTCCTGGCCACTTTGTTTACCTACTCAAGCCTCAGCAATGGCAGACGCCCCTCCCCCAGCCTCCTGCCACCTTGCAGTTCCATCTCAGACTGCTATGCTAGCAGTGAGCGAAGCTCCGTGGGTGTGGGACCCTCCGAGCCAGGCATGGGATATAATCTCCTGGTATGTTGTTTGCTAAGACCATTGGAAAAGTGCAGTATTAGGGTGGGAGTGTCCTGATTTTCCAGGTACTGTCTGTCAGGGCTTCCCTTGGCTAAGAAAGGGAATTCCCTGACCCCTTCTGCTTCCCAGGTGAGGCAACGACCCCACTCTGCTTCGGCTCACACTCTGTGGGCTGCACCCACTGTCCAACAAGCCCCAGTGAGATGAACCTGGTAACTCAGTTGGAAATACAGAAATCACCCATCTTCTACGTCACTCACAGTGGGAGCTGTAGACTGGAGTTGTTCCTGTTTGGTCATGTTGGAACCTCCCCTCATGTAAATTTCTTTTAAAGATAACTGTTTAAACAGAATGATAACAATGTGTTGTTACTGCAACATATGTATATACAAATAAAGTATATGACAACAAAGCATAAAGACTGAGAGGGGAGAAATGTCAGTATACTATTGTAAGGTTTGAATACTATATGTGAAATGGTATAATTCACTTGAAGGTAGATTGTGATAAGTTTAAGATATATACTATTACCCCACAGCAAACACAAAAGTAGCAAAATAAAGAATTATAATTTTAAGCAAAAAAATACCAGAGACAAGTGTCAATCAATTTAGAAGTTTATTTAGCCAAGGTTAAGGACGTGCCCGTGACACAGCCTTAGGAGGTCCTGAGAACATTTGCCCAAGGTGATCTGGCTACAGCTTGAATTTACATGTTTTAGGGCAATATAAGACATGAATCAATACATGTAAGACATACACTGGTTAGGGCTGGAAAGGTGAGGTGTATTATCTAGGGTTCTCTAGAGGGACAGGATTAATAGGATAGATGTATATATGAAAGGGAGTTTATTAAGGAGTATTGACTCACACTGTAACAAGGTGAAGTCCCACAATAGGCCGTCTGCAAACTGAGGAGCAAGGAAGCCAGTCTGAGTCCCCAAACCTCGAAAGTAGGGAAGCCGACAGTGCAGCCTTCAGTCTGTGGCTGAAGACCCGTGAGCCCCTGGCAAACCACTGGTGTAAGTCCAAAAGTCCAAAAGCTGAAGAACTTGGAGTCCGATGTTCAAGGCCAGGAAGTATACAGCATGGGAGAAAGATGAAGGCCAGAAGACTCAGCCAGTCTAGTCCTTCCACATTCTCCTGACTGCTTTATTTTAGCCACCCTGGCAGCTGATTAGATAGTGCCCACCCAGAAGAAGGGTGGATCTGCCTCATCCCATCCATTGATTCAAATGTCAGTCTTCTTTGGCAACATCCTCACAGATACACCCAGGAACAATACTTTGCACCCTTCAATCCAATCAAGTTGACACTCAATATTAACCATCACATGGAGCAATGTGAAGGGGGAGGAAGGGGTAGTGGGGGGCTTGTGGCCTCCAAGTCATATGTGGATTAAAAGATTTCCTGATGGGCAATTGGTTGAAAGATTTTATCTAAAGACCTGGAATTAATAGAAGGGTTAAAATAAGGGGTTGTGGAGACCAAGGTTTTTATTATGCAGATAAAGCCTCCAGGTAGCAGGCTTCAGAAAGAATAGATTGTAAATGTTTCTTACCAGACTTTAAAAGGTACCAGACTCAGTTAATTCTCTCCTGGATCAGGAAGAAGACTTGGAAATAAAGGAGATTTTCTATGGAAGGTAGATTTTCCCATAAGAGAGAGCTTTGCAGGGCCATTTCAAAATACGTTTGGGAAATATAGCCAGGCACGTTGGCTCATGCCCATAATCCTAGCACTTTGGGAGGCTGATGCAGGCAGATCGGTTGAGATCAGGAGTTTCAGACCAACCTGGCCAACATGGCAAAACCAAGTCTCTACAAAAAATACAAAAAAATAAACCAGGAATGGTGGTGGGCACCTGTAATCCCAGCTACTCAAGAGCCTGAGGCAGGAGAATAGCTTGAACCTGGGAGACAGAGGTTGTGGTGAGTGAGCCAAGATCATGCCACTGCCCTCCAGCCTGGGCAACAGAGCAAGACTCTGTCTAAAAAAAAAAAAAAAAAAAAAAAAAAGAAGAAGAAGAAAAAGAAAAGTCCCCTTACCAACAATGCCCTTTGAAGAAAATACTCATAACAACAATGCCTTTTAGTCAGAATGCCTTCAGCAAAAATGTCCCTTGCCAACATTAACACCCTAGAAACAATGATCTTAGAAATGGTGTCCTTAACAATAATATACAACAAAATTCTAAGCAATAATACCCTAAGCAACAATATACTTAGCAATAATACCCTCAGTAACAATACTCTTAGCAACACGAGATTTAGGATCAGTGCTGGTAGAAACATCATCATTAGAAACACTAGCAATAGCAATAATGCCTTTAACCACAATGACCTTCAACAGTTCTCCTACGGACATCACCCATAACAACAATGGCTCCAGGAACAATGCACTTATAAATAACTTCCTTAGCAACAGTGACCTTACTATCAATGCCAGTGGACACATCACCCTTAGGCACGTGTTCCATGGCAGCAACATCATTAGTAACCACAGCCTTTGTAACAGTGACTTTTAGCAAAAACATTAGCATAGTGCCCTTAACAAAGGCCCTTAGAAACAATGCAACTACAGGCCGGACATGGTGGCTCACGCCTATAATCCCAGCACATTGGGAGGCTGAGGTGGGCAGATGACTTGAGGTCAGGAGTTTGAGACCAGCCTGGCCAACATGATGAAACCCCATCTCTACTAAAAATACAAGCGTTATCTGGGCATATTGGTGCACGCCTGTAATCCCAGCTACTCGGGAGGCTGAGGCAGGAGAATTGCTTGAACCCGGGAGGCGAAGGTTGCAGCAAGCTGAGATTGTGCCACCACACTCCAGCCTGGGCAACAGAGGGAGAATCCATCTAAAAAAAGAAAAAAGAAACAATGCAATTATCATCAATTCCCTTAGCAACAGATCCTTTAGAAAATAATACTCTTAACAACAGCACTCTTAGCAACAACATCCTTGACAACAGTGTACTTAGGAACAATGCCTTTAGCTAAAATGGCCTTTCGTATGCCCCTTATAACAATGTCCTTAGCCAGAATCCCTTTAGGAACAATGCCTTTACCAAAATGTATTTACAACAATGTCCTTAGCAAGAGTCCTTCACTATCAATACTCTTAGAAACAATGCTCTTACTAACATTCCCTTAGGAACAGCACTATCATTGACATTAATGCTTTTAGCAACAATGACCCTTAAAATAATGCCCTTAAACCAATGTCCTTGGAAACAGTTATATTTAGACTTGATGACCTTTCATAACAAATGCCCTTAATAACAACCCCTTCAGCAACAGTGTCCTTAGCCTCAGTTCCTTAAGTAACAGTACTCTTAGCAGTAACACCCTTAGGTAAGATGCCTTTACCACAGTGCTTTCAGTAATATTGTATTTAACTTCAACACCCTTAGAAACAATGTTCTTAGCAAAAATGGCCCTTAGCAACAAAGCTCTTATGGATTCACTAAGAAACAGTCCCCTTAGAAACAATGCCTTTAGCAATAATCACTTTAGCAACAAGACACTTTACAAAACTGCCTTGCAATAATGTACCTAACATCAACATTCTTAGCAATAATGAGTTTTAGTAAAAATTATCTAAAAGTGTTTTTAGCATCAGGGCCCTTAACATCAAAACCCTTAGATTTAATGACTGTAACAATAATATCTTTAACACAGTTCCATAGCAACAGCCCCTAACAACAATAGTCTTAGGAACAATGCCTTTACTGTAATGCATTTAAGTTCAATGGCCTTAGCAACACTGTCCTTGGCAATACTAGATCTTAGTGACAATGCTCTCAGCAGCAGTGGTACTCAGCAATGATTTCTCTTACAACACCCCTAACAACAATACCCACAACAGCAGCACACTTTAAAAAACAGGCTTAGCAACAATGTCCTTAACATCAATGCCTTTTGGAACATCAACCTTAGCAACAGTGGCTCTTAGTAAGAGTGCCTTTAGCATCAGTTCCCGTAGCAACACCACCATTCAAACCAATACCCCTTAGCAACAATGATTCTAATGATGGCACACCTTTTTTTTTTAGACAGAGTTTCGCTCTTGTTGCCCAGGTTGGAGTGCAATGGCATGATCTCAGCTCACTGTAACCTCCGTCTCCTGGGTTCAAGCCATTCTCCTGCCTCAGCCTCCCAAGTAGCTGGGATTACAGGCATGTACCACCACGCCCAGCTAATTTTGTATTTTTAGTAGAGATGGGGTTTCACCATGTTGTTCAGGCTGGTCTCAAACTCCTGACCTCAAGTGATCCACCGACCTCAGCCTTCCAAAGTGCTGGGAGTACGGGCATGAGCCAGCATGCCCGGCCAACAGCACACTTTCAAACATTACCTTAACATCAACATCCTTAACTCTCTGCAACAATACCCTTAGGAATAAGTCCCTGAGCAATAGAGTCATTAACAGCAGTGTATTTAGTAGCAATGCTTCTTTGCTATAATACACTTAAAAATAATGAACATAGTAACAATGCCCTTAGCCATAGAGGACTTTACAACAACCTTAGCAATGACACTCACAGTGACAGTGTCCTTCAAATGAGTTTCTTAGTAACAGTGGTCTTAGGACCAACATTTTAGCATGAATGCTTTTTGCAACAATTATTCTAGGAAAAGTGCTTCTAGCAACTAGCCCTTTAGCAACAACACACGGAACAAGAATGCTCTAGCAAAAATGTACTTAACAACAACATCCTTAGCAAAAATACCCTTAGCAACAATGAGTCTTAGTAACAGAGCCTTAATGTCAATGTCCTTAGCTACAACGCCCCAATATCATTGTCATATTGACAATATGCTTAGCAACAATAGGCCACATCAACAACACATCTAGCAGCAATGTCCTCAGTGACAATGTGCTTAATATAAATCTCCTTACTCACAATGTCCTTTAGCAGCTCTTATAGGCAATGGCCTTAACAATAATATTCATAATAATATTTTCCTTACAACACTTAACAACCTTTGCCTTAGCTCAGCACCCTTGGAAAAAAGCCAGTTTAGCAAAACCTTCCTTGGCTACCAACCATAGCAACAATGCCCTAAGCAACAACACCTTTAGTATCAATTCCCATGGAAACAGTGGCTTTACAAGGCCATCAGCAACAGCATGCTTAGCAAAAGTATCTTTAGAAGCAATACTCTTGGCATCAACACCTTAAAAACAACCTCATTATTGTAACTGCCTTTAACGAAAATGCCGTGAACAACCGGGCCCTTAGCATGGGTGCGATATCAGCACTGTCCTTAGAACTATAGCACTATTAGCAACAACTCTGTGAGCAGCACTATTCATGGCAATGTCCTTATTAACAATGTAATTAGCAAGAGTACCCTTAGCAATTGGCTCTTAGCAACAACACACTTAGAAACATCACTCATAGCAAAATCTTTTTTATTTTCAACACTCTTACTATCAAGACCTTTAAGAACAGTGACCCTAAGAAAA
The DNA here is from genome assembly GCF_002776525.5 of Piliocolobus tephrosceles. Classification (NCBI taxonomy): domain Eukaryota; kingdom Metazoa; phylum Chordata; class Mammalia; order Primates; family Cercopithecidae; genus Piliocolobus; species Piliocolobus tephrosceles. The sequence continues at coordinate 12,364 of NW_022318868.1, forward strand.
TAGCCCATATCAACAATTTCCTTAAATTCAACACTCTTTCCTCAGGAATAACCCCTTTAGCATCAATGATCTTGGCAACAGTAGCCTCTACAGTGGTGGCCACGACCACAATGTTCTTAGTAACAGCACTTTTAGCAAAAAAAAAAGACATGATGTTAATGTCCAACAACAACATTAACATCAATGCCTTTGGCTGGGTGCAGTGGCTCATGCCTATAATTCCAGCACTTTGAGAGTGGGAGCGGGAGGATTGCTTTAGACCAGGGGTTCAAGACCAGGTTGGGCAATGTAGTGAGATCTCATCTCTACAAAAAAAAAAAAAAAAAAAACAAATAAAAAGCTAGCTAGGTGATACCCAAATCTCATCTTGAATTGTAGCTCCCATAATTCCCATGTGTTATTGGAGGGACCCAATGGGAGGTCATTGAATCCTGGGGGCAGGTCTTTCCCATGCTGTTCTCATGATAGTGAATAAGTCTCATGAAATCTGATGGTTTTATAAAGGGGAGTTCCCCTGCACAAGCTCTCTTGCCTGCCACCATGTAAGATGTGACTTTGCTCCTCTTTTGCCTTCCGCCGTGATTGTGAGGCCTCTCCAGCCATGGGGACTGTGAGTCAATTAAATGTCTTTACTTTAAAATTTAACCAGTCTTGAGTTTGTCTGTATTAGCAACATGAGAGAACAGTCTATACACCAGGCATGGTGGTGTGTGTTTGTTGTCTCAGTTGCTTTGGAGACTGAGGCAGGCGTATCACTTTGAGCACAGGAGTTCAAGCCTGCAGTGAGCTGTGATCACGCAATTGTACTCCAGCTTGGGTGACAGAGTGAGACCCTCTCAAAAAAAAAAAAAAAAAAAAAACTTTAAGAACAGGATCCTTAACAAAAAAACCTCATCAATGACTTCCTTAGCCACAACCACCTTGGCAAAAATATTATTACTAACCATTCTCTTAGCAATTAAGTCCTTAGGAATAATGCTCTGAGAAAAAAAATGCTTTTAGTTTCCTTCGAAACACTGGTCATAGCAATAACACCCTTAGCAAAACTTTCTTTGCACAATAACTTCAAGGCCTTAAAGAACAATGCCCTTACAAAACTTTTTTTGACATCAATACCTGCCTTATACCATTTTGTGTTGCTCAAAATAAATACCTGAGGA
>NW_022318869.1:0-3709 GCF_002776525.5 Piliocolobus tephrosceles
TCCTCAGGTATTTATTTTGAGCAACACAAAATGGTATAAGGCAGGTACTGATGTCAAAAAAAGTTTTGTAAGGGCATTGTTCTTTAAGGCCTTGAAGTTATTGTGCAAAGAAAGTTTTGCTAAGGGTGTTATTGCTATGACCAGTGTTTCGAAGGAAACTAAAAGCATTTTTTTTCTCAGAGCATTATTCCTAAGGACTTAATTGCTAAGAGAATGGTTAGTAATAATATTTTTGCCAAGGTGGTTGTGGCTAAGGAAGTCATTGATGAGGTTTTTTTGTTAAGGATCCTGTTCTTAAAGTTTTTTTTTTTTTTTTTTTTTTGAGAGGGTCTCACTCTGTCACCCAAGCTGGAGTACAATTGCGTGATCACAGCTCACTGCAGGCTTGAACTCCTGTGCTCAAAGTGATACGCCTGCCTCAGTCTCCAAAGCAACTGAGACAACAAACACACACCACCATGCCTGGTGTATAGACTGTTCTCTCATGTTGCTAATACAGACAAACTCAAGACTGGTTAAATTTTAAAGTAAAGACATTTAATTGACTCACAGTCCCCATGGCTGGAGAGGCCTCACAATCACGGCGGAAGGCAAAAGAGGAGCAAAGTCACATCTTACATGGTGGCAGGCAAGAGAGCTTGTGCAGGGGAACTCCCCTTTATAAAACCATCAGATTTCATGAGACTTATTCACTATCATGAGAACAGCATGGGAAAGACCTGCCCCCAGGATTCAATGACCTCCCATTGGGTCCCTCCAATAACACATGGGAATTATGGGAGCTACAATTCAAGATGAGATTTGGGTATCACCTAGCTAGCTTTTTATTTGTTTTTTTTTTTTTTTTTTTTGTAGAGATGAGATCTCACTACATTGCCCAACCTGGTCTTGAACCCCTGGTCTAAAGCAATCCTCCCCCTCCCACTCTCAAAGTGCTGGAATTATAGGCATGAGCCACTGCGCCCAGCCGAAGGCATTGATGTTAATGTTGTTGTTGGACATTAACATCATGTCTTTTTTTTTTGCTAAAAGTGCTGTTACTAAGAACATTGTGGTCGTGGCCACCACTGTAGAGGCTACTGTTGCCAAGATCATTGATGCTAAAGGGGTTATTCCTGAGGAAAGAGTGTTGAATTTAAGGAAATTGTTGATATGGGCTATTTTCTTAGGGTCACTGTTCTTAAAGGTCTTGATAGTAAGAGTGTTGAAAATAAAAAAGATTTTGCTATGAGTGATGTTTCTAAGTGTGTTGTTGCTAAGAGCCAATTGCTAAGGGTACTCTTGCTAATTACATTGTTAATAAGGACATTGCCATGAATAGTGCTGCTCACAGAGTTGTTGCTAATAGTGCTATAGTTCTAAGGACAGTGCTGATATCGCACCCATGCTAAGGGCCCGGTTGTTCACGGCATTTTCGTTAAAGGCAGTTACAATAATGAGGTTGTTTTTAAGGTGTTGATGCCAAGAGTATTGCTTCTAAAGATACTTTTGCTAAGCATGCTGTTGCTGATGGCCTTGTAAAGCCACTGTTTCCATGGGAATTGATACTAAAGGTGTTGTTGCTTAGGGCATTGTTGCTATGGTTGGTAGCCAAGGAAGGTTTTGCTAAACTGGCTTTTTTCCAAGGGTGCTGAGCTAAGGCAAAGGTTGTTAAGTGTTGTAAGGAAAATATTATTATGAATATTATTGTTAAGGCCATTGCCTATAAGAGCTGCTAAAGGACATTGTGAGTAAGGAGATTTATATTAAGCACATTGTCACTGAGGACATTGCTGCTAGATGTGTTGTTGATGTGGCCTATTGTTGCTAAGCATATTGTCAATATGACAATGATATTGGGGCGTTGTAGCTAAGGACATTGACATTAAGGCTCTGTTACTAAGACTCATTGTTGCTAAGGGTATTTTTGCTAAGGATGTTGTTGTTAAGTACATTTTTGCTAGAGCATTCTTGTTCCGTGTGTTGTTGCTAAAGGGCTAGTTGCTAGAAGCACTTTTCCTAGAATAATTGTTGCAAAAAGCATTCATGCTAAAATGTTGGTCCTAAGACCACTGTTACTAAGAAACTCATTTGAAGGACACTGTCACTGTGAGTGTCATTGCTAAGGTTGTTGTAAAGTCCTTAATGGCTAAGGGCATTGTTACTATGTTCATTATTTTTAAGTGTATTACAGCAAAGAAGCATTGCTACTAAATACACTGCTGTTAATGACTCTATTGCTCAGGGACTTATTTCTAAGGGTATTGTTGCAGAGAGTTAAGGATGTTGATGTTAAGGTAATGTGCTGTTGGCCGGGCATGCTGGCTCACGCCTGTACTCCCAGCACTTTGGAAGGCTGAGGTCGCCAGATCACTTGATGTCAGGAGTTTGAGACCAGCCTGAACAACATGGTGAAACCCCATCTCTACTAAAAATACAAAATTAGCTGGGCGTGGTGGCACACGCCTATAATCCCAGCTACTCGGGAGGCTGAGGCAAGAGAACAGCTTGAACCTGGGAGACGGAGGTTACAGTGAGCTGAGATCATGCCATTGCACTCCAACATGGGCAACAAGAGCGAAACTCTGTCTAAAAAAAAAAGTGTGCCGTTATTAGAATCGTTGTTGCTAAGGTGTATGGGTTTGAATGGTGGTGTTGCTAAGGGGACTGATGCTAAAGGCACTCTTATGAAGAGTCATTGTTGCTAAGGTTGATGTTCCAAAAGGCATTGATGTTAAGGACATTGTTGCTAAGCCTGTTTTTTAAAGTGTGCTGCTGTTATGGGTATTGTTGTTAAGGGTGTTGTAAGAGAAATCATTGCTGAGTACCCTTGCCAACATGCGTGATTGTGTGTGCATGTGCACATGTATATTGGCCATCCTAGTGGCTTTGATGTGTTTTTCACTGTGGTTTTGATTTGCATTTTCTTGATCCTTTTATGTTCTTATAGGTCATTTGCATATCTTCTTTGGAGAAATGTCTATTCAAGTCCTTTCCTCACTTTTAAGCTGGATATTTGAGAGTTTTTTCTTGTTGTTGAGTTGTATGAGTTTTTTATATATTCTGATATTAATCCTAATTCAATTTTGGCATTTCTTTTATTTTTCCTTTCTTAGAGTTTCTATCTCTTTGTTTATATTACCTATCTGTTCTTGCATGTGGTCTACTTTTTCCATTACAGTCCTTAATACATTAATCACAACTGGTTTACATTTTCTGCTGGGAAAATTCCAATAGTTGTATCATACTTCAGTCTGCTTCTAATAGTGTTTTGTTGTGGGTTTTTTTTTTCTTGTCATTTGTCATGTCTTGTAATTTTTTTCTTGTCTGTATTGGGTAATACAGACTGAGGTAAATAGGCCTGCAATGTGGGGATTTATAGCTAGGAATTAAGCTATGTTTAGTATTTGCTCTACCTATACATCTAAAATGCTGCAAATTTCTCTGCTGGCCACCTTTTTGTCTCCTCTTGATTTTGGGCTTCCCAAATTACTGCTCCCCAGAGACAGTCTGTTTCTTGGAGCTCTTCTGGCTACAATTCGCTCTAACGCTATGCTATTCTGTTGGTATAGAGGTGTGGTCTAGGTGAGAGACAGTGCTCTATAATCTTCCATTTAAATCTCAGTTTTTTAATGGGGCTCTGTCCCAGGACTGTGAAGTTTACAAGTATTTCTGACTCTTCTCCAATGGTGTATAGCTTTTCTTATCCCCAGACCTCAATCCTTTCCCA
>NW_022318870.1:0-3709 GCF_002776525.5 Piliocolobus tephrosceles
TCCTCAGGTATTTATTTTGAGCAACACAAAATGGTATAAGGCAGGTATTGATGTCAAAAAAAGTTTTGTAAGGGCATTGTTCTTTAAGGCCTTGAAGTTATTGTGCAAAGAAAGTTTTGCTAAGGGTGTTATTGCTATGACCAGTGTTTCGAAGGAAACTAAAAGCATTTTTTTTCTCAGAGCATTATTCCTAAGGACTTAATTGCTAAGAGAATGGTTAGTAATAATATTTTTGCCAAGGTGGTTGTGGCTAAGGAAGTCATTGATGAGGTTTTTTTGTTAAGGATCCTGTTCTTAAAGTTTTTTTTTTTTTTTTTTTTTTGAGAGGGTCTCACTCTGTCACCCAAGCTGGAGTACAATTGCGTGATCACAGCTCACTGCAGGCTTGAACTCCTGTGCTCAAAGTGATACGCCTGCCTCAGTCTCCAAAGCAACTGAGACAACAAACACACACCACCATGCCTGGTGTATAGACTGTTCTCTCATGTTGCTAATACAGACAAACTCAAGACTGGTTAAATTTTAAAGTAAAGACATTTAATTGACTCACAGTCCCCATGGCTGGAGAGGCCTCACAATCACGGCGGAAGGCAAAAGAGGAGCAAAGTCACATCTTACATGGTGGCAGGCAAGAGAGCTTGTGCAGGGGAACTCCCCTTTATAAAACCATCAGATTTCATGAGACTTATTCACTATCATGAGAACAGCATGGGAAAGACCTGCCCCCAGGATTCAATGACCTCCCATTGGGTCCCTCCAATAACACATGGGAATTATGGGAGCTACAATTCAAGATGAGATTTGGGTATCACCTAGCTAGCTTTTTATTTGTTTTTTTTTTTTTTTTTTTTGTAGAGATGAGATCTCACTACATTGCCCAACCTGGTCTTGAACCCCTGGTCTAAAGCAATCCTCCCGCTCCCACTCTCAAAGTGCTGGAATTATAGGCATGAGCCACTGCACCCAGCCAAAGGCATTGATGTTAATGTTGTTGTTGGACATTAACATCATGTCTTTTTTTTTTGCTAAAAGTGCTGTTACTAAGAACATTGTGGTCGTGGCCACCACTGTAGAGGCTACTGTTGCCAAGATCATTGATGCTAAAGGGGTTATTCCTGAGGAAAGAGTGTTGAATTTAAGGAAATTGTTGATATGGGCTATTTTCTTAGGGTCACTGTTCTTAAAGGTCTTGATAGTAAGAGTGTTGAAAATAAAAAAGATTTTGCTATGAGTGATGTTTCTAAGTGTGTTGTTGCTAAGAGCCAATTGCTAAGGGTACTCTTGCTAATTACATTGTTAATAAGGACATTGCCATGAATAGTGCTGCTCACAGAGTTGTTGCTAATAGTGCTATAGTTCTAAGGACAGTGCTGATATCGCACCCATGCTAAGGGCCCGGTTGTTCACGGCATTTTCGTTAAAGGCAGTTACAATAATGAGGTTGTTTTTAAGGTGTTGATGCCAAGAGTATTGCTTCTAAAGATACTTTTGCTAAGCATGCTGTTGCTGATGGCCTTGTAAAGCCACTGTTTCCATGGGAATTGATACTAAAGGTGTTGTTGCTTAGGGCATTGTTGCTATGGTTGGTAGCCAAGGAAGGTTTTGCTAAACTGGCTTTTTTCCAAGGGTGCTGAGCTAAGGCAAAGGTTGTTAAGTGTTGTAAGGAAAATATTATTATGAATATTATTGTTAAGGCCATTGCCTATAAGAGCTGCTAAAGGACATTGTGAGTAAGGAGATTTATATTAAGCACATTGTCACTGAGGACATTGCTGCTAGATGTGTTGTTGATGTGGCCTATTGTTGCTAAGCATATTGTCAATATGACAATGATATTGGGGCGTTGTAGCTAAGGACATTGACATTAAGGCTCTGTTACTAAGACTCATTGTTGCTAAGGGTATTTTTGCTAAGGATGTTGTTGTTAAGTACATTTTTGCTAGAGCATTCTTGTTCCGTGTGTTGTTGCTAAAGGGCTAGTTGCTAGAAGCACTTTTCCTAGAATAATTGTTGCAAAAAGCATTCATGCTAAAATGTTGGTCCTAAGACCACTGTTACTAAGAAACTCATTTGAAGGACACTGTCACTGTGAGTGTCATTGCTAAGGTTGTTGTAAAGTCCTTAATGGCTAAGGGCATTGTTACTATGTTCATTATTTTTAAGTGTATTACAGCAAAGAAGCATTGCTACTAAATACACTGCTGTTAATGACTCTATTGCTCAGGGACTTATTTCTAAGGGTATTGTTGCAGAGAGTTAAGGATGTTGATGTTAAGGTAATGTGCTGTTGGCCGGGCATGCTGGCTCACGCCTGTACTCCCAGCACTTTGGAAGGCTGAGGTCGCCAGATCACTTGATGTCAGGAGTTTGAGACCAGCCTGAACAACATGGTGAAACCCCATCTCTACTAAAAATACAAAATTAGCTGGGCGTGGTGGCACACGCCTATAATCCCAGCTACTCGGGAGGCTGAGGCAAGAGAACAGCTTGAACCTGGGAGACGGAGGTTACAGTGAGCTGAGATCATGCCATTGCACTCCAACATGGGCAACAAGAGCGAAACTCTGTCTAAAAAAAAAAGTGTGCCGTTATTAGAATCGTTGTTGCTAAGGTGTATGGGTTTGAATGGTGGTGTTGCTAAGGGGACTGATGCTAAAGGCACTCTTATGAAGAGTCATTGTTGCTAAGGTTGATGTTCCAAAAGGCATTGATGTTAAGGACATTGTTGCTAAGCCTGTTTTTTAAAGTGTGCTGCTGTTATGGGTATTGTTGTTAAGGGTGTTGTAAGAGAAATCATTGCTGAGTACCCTTGCCAACATGCGTGATTGTGTGTGCATGTGCACATGTATATTGGCCATCCTAGTGGCTTTGATGTGTTTTTCACTGTGGTTTTGATTTGCATTTTCTTGATCCTTTTATGTTCTTATAGGTCATTTGCATATCTTCTTTGGAGAAATGTCTATTCAAGTCCTTTCCTCACTTTTAAGCTGGATATTTGAGAGTTTTTTCTTGTTGTTGAGTTGTATGAGTTTTTTATATATTCTGATATTAATCCTAATTCAATTTTGGCATTTCTTTTATTTTTCCTTTCTTAGAGTTTCTATCTCTTTGTTTATATTACCTATCTGTTCTTGCATGTGGTCTACTTTTTCCATTACAGTCCTTAATACATTAATCACAACTGGTTTACATTTTCTGCTGGGAAAATTCCAATAGTTGTATCATACTTCAGTCTGCTTCTAATAGTGTTTTGTTGTGGGTTTTTTTTTTCTTGTCATTTGTCATGTCTTGTAATTTTTTTCTTGTCTGTATTGGGTAATACAGACTGAGGTAAATAGGCCTGCAATGTGGGGATTTATAGCTAGGAATTAAGCTATGTTTAGTATTTGCTCTACCTATACATCTAAAATGCTGCAAATTTCTCTGCTGGCCACCTTTTTGTCTCCTCTTGATTTTGGGCTTCCCAAATTACTGCTCCCCAGAGACAGTCTGTTTCTTGGAGCTCTTCTGGCTACAATTCGCTCTAACGCTATGCTATTCTGTTGGTATAGAGGTGTGGTCTAGGTGAGAGACAGTGCTCTATAATCTTCCATTTAAATCTCAGTTTTTTAATGGGGCTCTGTCCCAGGACTGTGAAGTTTACAAGTATTTCTGACTCTTCTCCAATGGTGTATAGCTTTTCTTATCCCCAGACCTCAATCCTTTCCCA
>NW_022318871.1:0-1107 GCF_002776525.5 Piliocolobus tephrosceles
AAAGAGAAATTCTGGGCAGGAGAGGGTAGGTCCTTGGCAAAAGCCCCACCTTGAAGCCAAAAAGCCTAATACCACTGTCCAAAGTGAGAACTTATATCCCTGTTTTCCCACTCAAATGTTGCCATTTCCAAAACCACCCATGGCCTGCCTCACCACCCCATCCTGTGCCCATAAAAACCCCAGGCTCAGCCAGACATGGTGGCTCACGCCTGTAATCCCAGCACTTTGGGAGGCCAAGGTGGGTGGATCATGAGGTCCGGAGATCGAGACCATCCTGACTAACATGGTAAAAGCCCGTCTCTACTAAAAATACAAAAAAAAATTAGCTGGGCGTGGTGGTGCATGCCTGTAGTCCCAGCTACTTGTGAGACTGAGGCAGGAGAATCGCTTGAACCCAGGAGGCAGAGGTTGCAGTGAGCTGAGATCTTGCCACTGTACTCTAGCCTGGGTGACGAGACTGAGACTCCATCCCAATTTAAAAAAAGAAAAAAGACAAAGCCAGGCTTTGGCAGCAGAGAAAGGAGAAGAGAAGCAGCAGCTGGACTTTAGAGACTACAGTTAGATGTTGGAGAGAAGCAGTTTGACTTCAGAGGGACAGCTTGACAGCGTAGCTTCAGAGAGGAGTCTGGCCTGGGATGGCTGGACTTCAGTGGAGGAATACCTTCCCGCTCTGTCCCCTTTTCAGCTTCCCTTCCCGCTGAGAGCCACTTTCATTGGCAATAAAAGTCCCCCACGTTTACCATCTTTAATTCATTTGTGCGACTTCATTCCTCCTGGATGCCAGGCAAGAACTCAGGGTCCACGAGTGCAGGTATAAAGGCTGTCCCGCTGAGCCTCCACTGAGCTGTTCATACTTAAGTCGTCCATGGATGGCAAAGCTAAAAGGGCACTGTAACACTCCTTCTGGGGCATCAGGGGTTGCGGGCACCCTCCTGTAGATGCTGCCATGGGGGTGGTATGGAGTTTGCACTTGCTGATGCCCAAGAGCACTACCCCCAGCTCTGGCACCCAGTCTCCTGCGTGCTGCCCCTCCCATGAGGGGCAGAGCAAGGTGGGCCAAGTGAGTGGAGTTTGCTTCTGCCAGGTGAGTGGAGTTTGCCTCTGCCA
>NW_022318872.1:0-1107 GCF_002776525.5 Piliocolobus tephrosceles
TGGCAGAGGCAAACTCCACTCACCTGGCAGAAGCAAACTCCACTCACTTGGCCCACCTTGCTCTGCCCCTCATGGGAGGGGCAGCACGCAGGAGACTGGGTGCCAGAGCTGGGGGTAGTGCTCTTGGGCATCAGCAAGTGCAAACTCCATACCACCCCCATGGCAGCATCTACAGGAGGGTGCCCGCAACCCCTGATGCCCCAGAAGGAGTGTTACAGTGCCCTTTTAGCTTTGCCATCCATGGACGACTTAAGTATGAACAGCTCAGTGGAGGCTCAGCGGGACAGCCTTTATACCTGCACTCGTGGACCCTGAGTTCTTGCCTGGCATCCAGGAGGAATGAAGTCGCACAAATGAATTAAAGATGGTAAACGTGGGGGACTTTTATTGCCAATGAAAGTGGCTCTCAGCGGGAAGGGAAGCTGAAAAGGGGACAGAGCGGGAAGGTATTCCTCCACTGAAGTCCAGCCATCCCAGGCCAGACTCCTCTCTGAAGCTACGCTGTCAAGCTGTCCCTCTGAAGTCAAACTGCTTCTCTCCAACATCTAACTGTAGTCTCTAAAGTCCAGCTGCTGCTTCTCTTCTCCTTTCTCTGCTGCCAAAGCCTGGCTTTGTCTTTTTTCTTTTTTTAAATTGGGATGGAGTCTCAGTCTCGTCACCCAGGCTAGAGTACAGTGGCAAGATCTCAGCTCACTGCAACCTCTGCCTCCTGGGTTCAAGCGATTCTCCTGCCTCAGTCTCACAAGTAGCTGGGACTACAGGCATGCACCACCACGCCCAGCTAATTTTTTTTTGTATTTTTAGTAGAGACGGGCTTTTACCATGTTAGTCAGGATGGTCTCGATCTCCGGACCTCATGATCCACCCACCTTGGCCTCCCAAAGTGCTGGGATTACAGGCGTGAGCCACCATGTCTGGCTGAGCCTGGGGTTTTTATGGGCACAGGATGGGGTGGTGAGGCAGGCCATGGGTGGTTTTGGAAATGGCAACATTTGAGTGGGAAAACAGGGATATAAGTTCTCACTTTGGACAGTGGTATTAGGCTTTTTGGCTTCAAGGTGGGGCTTTTGCCAAGGACCTACCCTCTCCTGCCCAGAATTTCTCTTT
>NW_022318873.1:0-1562 GCF_002776525.5 Piliocolobus tephrosceles
AAAGAGAAATTCTGGGCAGGAGAGGGTAGGTCCTTGGCAAAAGCCCCTTGAAGCCAAAAAGCTTAATACCACTGTCCAAAGTGAGAACTCACATCCCTGTTTTCCCACTCAAATGTTGCCATTTCCAAAACCACCCATGGCCTGCCTCACCACCCCATCCTGTGCCCATAAAAACCCTAGGCTCAGCCAGACATGGTGGCTTATGCCTGTAATCCCAGCACTTTGGGAGGCCGAGGTGGGTGGATCACGAGGTCCGGAGATCGAGACCATCCTGACTAACATGGTAAAACCCTGTCTCTACTAAAAATACAAAAAAAATTAGCTGGGCGTGGTGGCACATGCCTGTAGTCCCAGCTACTTGGGAGACTGAGGCAGGAGAATTGCTTGAACCCAGGAGGCAGAGGTTGCTGTGAGCTGAGATCTTGCCACTCCACTCTAGCCTGGGTGACAAGAGTGAGACTCCATCTCAATTTAAAAAAAGAAAAAAGAAAAAAGAAAAAGCCAGGCTTTGCCAGCAGAGAAAGGAGAAGAGAAGAAGCAGCTGGACTTTAGAGACTACAGTTAGATGTTGGAGAGAAGCAGTCTGACTTCAGAGGGACAGCTTGACAGCATAGCTTCAGAGAGGAGTCTGGTCTGGGATGGCTGGACTTCAGTGGAGGAATACCTTCCCGCTCTGTCCCCTTTTCAGCTCCCCTTCCCGCTGAGAGCCACTTTCATTGGCAATAAAAGTCCCCCACGTTTACCATCTTTAATTCATTTGTACGACTTCATTCCTCCTGGATGCCAGGCAAGAACTCAGGGTCCACGAGTGCAGGTATAAAGGCTGTCCCACTGAGCCTCCACTGAGCTGTTAATACTTAAGTCGTCCATAGATGGCAAAGCTAAAAGGGCACTGTAACACTCCTTCTGGGGCATCAGGGGTTGCAGGCACCCTCCTATAGATGCTGCCATGGGGGTGGTGTGGAGTTTGCACTTGCTGGTGCCCAATAGCACTACCCCCAGCTCCGGCACCCAGTCTCCTGCATGCTCCCCCTTCCATGATGGGTGGAGCAAGGCAGGCCAAGTGAGTGGAGTTTCCTTCTGCCAGTGCCTCTGTGCACTCCAGTTCCTGCCTGTGAAGGGGGGCTGCTTCAATTACTTTGAGTAGGAGAAACTTCTTAGTTCTAAAGGGCCCCAGTTTTAGGGTGGCCCTAACACTTTAATATGTTTTACTTGTAGGAACTCCAACAGGGCTCAGGGTGGAGATTTAAGAACGAACCCCATGGCTATAGTTGGGAAGGGGAAGAGAAATCACTATAAAATACACCTAGAAACTTCTCCACAAAAAGCATACTTGGCCGGGCATGGTGGTTCACGCCTGTAATCCCAGCACTTTGGGAGGCCAAGGCAGGTGGATCACGAGGTCAGGAGATGGGAGACCATCCTGGCTAATACAGTGAAACCCCATCTCTACTAAAAATATAAAAAATTAGCCGGGTGTGGTGGCGGGCACCTGTAGTCCCAGCTACTTGGGAGGCTGAGGCAGGAGAATGGCGTGAACCTGGGAGGTGGAGATTGCAGTG
>NW_022318874.1:0-1562 GCF_002776525.5 Piliocolobus tephrosceles
CACTGCAATCTCCACCTCCCAGGTTCACGCCATTCTCCTGCCTCAGCCTCCCAAGTAGCTGGGACTACAGGTGCCCGCCACCACACCCGGCTAATTTTTTATATTTTTAGTAGAGATGGGGTTTCACTGTATTAGCCAGGATGGTCTCCCATCTCCTGACCTCGTGATCCACCTGCCTTGGCCTCCCAAAGTGCTGGGATTACAGGCGTGAACCACCATGCCCGGCCAAGTATGCTTTTTGTGGAGAAGTTTCTAGGTGTATTTTATAGTGATTTCTCTTCCCCTTCCCAACTATAGCCATGGGGTTCGTTCTTAAATCTCCACCCTGAGCCCTGTTGGAGTTCCTACAAGTAAAACATATTAAAGTGTTAGGGCCACCCTAAAACTGGGGCCCTTTAGAACTAAGAAGTTTCTCCTACTCAAAGTAATTGAAGCAGCCCCCCTTCACAGGCAGGAACTGGAGTGCACAGAGGCACTGGCAGAAGGAAACTCCACTCACTTGGCCTGCCTTGCTCCACCCATCATGGAAGGGGGAGCATGCAGGAGACTGGGTGCCGGAGCTGGGGGTAGTGCTATTGGGCACCAGCAAGTGCAAACTCCACACCACCCCCATGGCAGCATCTATAGGAGGGTGCCTGCAACCCCTGATGCCCCAGAAGGAGTGTTACAGTGCCCTTTTAGCTTTGCCATCTATGGACGACTTAAGTATTAACAGCTCAGTGGAGGCTCAGTGGGACAGCCTTTATACCTGCACTCGTGGACCCTGAGTTCTTGCCTGGCATCCAGGAGGAATGAAGTCGTACAAATGAATTAAAGATGGTAAACGTGGGGGACTTTTATTGCCAATGAAAGTGGCTCTCAGCGGGAAGGGGAGCTGAAAAGGGGACAGAGCGGGAAGGTATTCCTCCACTGAAGTCCAGCCATCCCAGACCAGACTCCTCTCTGAAGCTATGCTGTCAAGCTGTCCCTCTGAAGTCAGACTGCTTCTCTCCAACATCTAACTGTAGTCTCTAAAGTCCAGCTGCTTCTTCTCTTCTCCTTTCTCTGCTGGCAAAGCCTGGCTTTTTCTTTTTTCTTTTTTCTTTTTTTAAATTGAGATGGAGTCTCACTCTTGTCACCCAGGCTAGAGTGGAGTGGCAAGATCTCAGCTCACAGCAACCTCTGCCTCCTGGGTTCAAGCAATTCTCCTGCCTCAGTCTCCCAAGTAGCTGGGACTACAGGCATGTGCCACCACGCCCAGCTAATTTTTTTTGTATTTTTAGTAGAGACAGGGTTTTACCATGTTAGTCAGGATGGTCTCGATCTCCGGACCTCGTGATCCACCCACCTCGGCCTCCCAAAGTGCTGGGATTACAGGCATAAGCCACCATGTCTGGCTGAGCCTAGGGTTTTTATGGGCACAGGATGGGGTGGTGAGGCAGGCCATGGGTGGTTTTGGAAATGGCAACATTTGAGTGGGAAAACAGGGATGTGAGTTCTCACTTTGGACAGTGGTATTAAGCTTTTTGGCTTCAAGGGGCTTTTGCCAAGGACCTACCCTCTCCTGCCCAGAATTTCTCTTT
>NW_022318875.1:0-3710 GCF_002776525.5 Piliocolobus tephrosceles
CAGAGTGCTGATTGGTGCGTTTACAATCCTTGAGCTAGACACAGAGTCACAGAGTGCTAGTCCTCCAAGTCCCCACTAGGTTAGCTAGATACATGTTGGCAAACCTTGAGCTAGACACAGAGTACTGACTGGTGTATTTACAAACCCTGAGCTAGACACAGAGTGCTGATTGGTGCACATACCATTCTCCGGCTAGATAGAAAAGTTCTCCAAGTCCCCATCTGGTTCAGGAGCCCAGCTGGCTTCACCCAGTGGATCCTGCACCAGGGCTGCAGGCGGAGCTGCCTGCCAGTCCCAAGCCCAGCCGCACCTGCACTCTTCAGCCCTTGGGACCGGGCGCCACAGAGCAGGGGGCGGCGCCTGTCGGGGAGGCTCAGGCCGCGCGGGAGCCCACCGCAGCGGGAGGAGCTCAGACATGGCGGGCTGCAGGTCCGAGCCCTGCCCCGCAGGGAGGCAGCTAGGGCCCGGCGAGACTGAGTGTGGCCCCGGTGGGCCGGCACTGTTGGGGGACCTGGCACAACCTCCGCAGCTGCTGGCATGGGTGCTAAGCCCCTCACTGCGGCCGGGCGCTCCATGTGCGAGGCCCGCCGAGCCCGCGCCCGCCGGAACTCACACTGGCCCGGGCAGCCCCGGTTCCCGCCGGCGCCTCTCCCTCCCCCCACACCTCTCCCTCCACACCTCTGCAAGCAGAGGGAGGGGTCTCCGGCCTCAGCCAGCCCAGAGAGGGGCTCCCACGGTGCCGCGGCAGGCTGAAGGGCCCCTCAAGCGCCGCCACAGTGGACGCCGAGGCCCAGGATGCGCTGTGAGGGCTGCTAGCACATTGTCACCTGTCACTGGGAAGGGAAGAGGGTGGTCCCTTTAAATGATAGGGAGGGGAGAAGGGAAGTGCTGCCGAGAGGAGGGCGTGGTCCCTGGCTAGGGCTCCACCCCCACGGACCTAGGTGAGGACAGGCACTTCTGCTTTCAAGCCCAAGTGTAGCATTTTCCAAGACCATCCTGGCCTGCCACATCTCCATCATGGGCCTACAAAAACCAGAGACCTTAGCAAGGCAGGGACACAAGCAGCTGGACATCATGAGGAACGCATGGGCAGACACAAGCGGCTGGTCATCAAAAGCACACTGGCAGAAGAGCAGGCCAACAGACACCAGAAGGCCATCAGGCCATCGACCAGAGGAACAACAGCAGAGTTTGGCTGGAGCTGTTGGAGAAGAGTCCCACCCCTGAGCAGCCCGACTCCAGGGGAAATTATCTCCTTTCTGACTCCCCTCTCTGCTGAGAGCTACTTCTACTCAGTAAAACCTCGCACTCATTCTCCAAGCCCACCTGTGATTTGATTTTTCTGGTACACCAAGGCAAGAAGCCCCCAGATGCAGAAATAGCTGTGTCCTTGTGATAAGGAAAGGGCTCTAATTGAGCTGAGTAACAGAGGCCGCCTATAGATGGCAAACTAAAAGAGCACCCCGTAACACATGCCCCTGGGGCTTCAGTTGTAAACATTCACCCCTAGACACTGCCATGGGGTTGAAGCCCGGCAGCCTGTCTGTATGCTCCCGTAGAGGTTTCCCCACAGCCTGTGTGTATGCGCTCCTAGAGGTCTGAGCAGCGGGGCACTGAAGGTAACCACGCCCCCATCACATGCCCTGCAAGGGGGACAAGGGAACGTCTCCCTTTTCAAAACCTACACATGTGTCTCTGAACTTAACCCATTCACTCTGCTCAGAGTACCAGGAGTGAGAGTTCCCTGCTGTATAGAATTTTTTTACTTTAAAATACAATTGTAGCAACTTTTTTGACACCTTGGCACCAGGCAATAAGAGGAAGTGCTTACTCCAGCATGGTGGAGACAGACTCATGATGTGGCACAGTTTGGCCTCTCAAGGGCCAGGAATAAGATCAGGCCCCCAAACTTCTCCACTGGTGAACAGAGGTGGCCCCTACGGGATAGAAACATTTGACTCTTGAGGGCAACAAAGAGGCCTCTGTGAGAAAAAGCCTTCCCTAATTCCCCGATCCTACACCATGAAGAGGTAGTGAAAGCTGTGAGGCATTTGTGGTGGCCCCACAGGCTTTTATTTCAGCTCATGTTTCCAAGGTTGGCAGAGTTGTAAACTGTGTAACATAGAGTTTTCTAGCTAGAACTCCAGGAAAAGGTACCCCTGGGAACAAGAGTATGGGTGGAGGATCACAGGAGAAACAAATTTTTTTGCTTGCATTTACAAAGTTCTGGGCTCATTTCTTAGCTGGGCATGCACAAAACAAACTTGAATAAGCAGAACAAATGCCTTGAGGATTGAATTATGTATGATGTAGACTATTGCCTACATCCCAGACTAGCACCTGGGAGGCGCACAGGGAGGCCAAACTAGAACATCCTCGCAAAACCTTGAAAAATGAAACTAAATAGTAGGCATTGTTTTTGAGAAAATTGTTCTTCAGGGTCTTTTTGTTAAGGGCATTGTACGGGAGCCATTACTCTTAAATGGGTGACTGCATATAATGTTTTTGCTAAGATAGCTATTGCTAAGGGTGCTGTTGCTATAGCCACTGTTAAGGAAAGTAGTGTTGTTAAGGGTATTGTTGCTGGGGGCAATGTCATTAAGACATTTTTGCTAAGACCGTAAGTCCAAGGAAGTTTTAACTAAGGGATTTACTTGTTAAAGTTGTTGTGGCAAGAATTGTTGCTAAGGATGCTATTGCCAATAGCCTGATTTTATTGATCACTCTTGTACAGTTGCTATGGCCACTGTTGCTAAGGGCAAGATTGCTCTGGCACTTGCTCATCACTGTTACAAAGAATTTTATTTATTTATTTATTTATTTAGAGACGGAGTCTGGCTCGGCCGCCCAGGCTGGAGTGCAGTGGCGCAATCTCGGCTCACTGCAAGCTCTGCCTCCCGGGTTCACGCCATTCTCCTGCCTCAGCCTCCCAAGTAGCTGGGGCTACAGGTGCCGGCCACCACATCCGGCTAATTTTTTGTATTTTTAGTAGAGTCGGGGTTTCACCATGTTAGCCAGGATGGTCTCAATCTCCTGACCTCGTGATCTGCCCGCCTCGGCCTCCCAAAGTGCTGGGATTACAGGCGTGAGGCACTGCGCTTGGCCACAAAGAGTATTATTGATAAGCTAGCTCTTGCTTTTTTTTTTTTTTTAATTGAGACGGAGTCTTGCTCTGTCGCCCAGGCTGGAGTGCAGTGGCGCGATCTCAGCTCACTGCAAGCTCCGCCTCCCAGGTTCACGCCATTCTCCTGCCTCGGCCTCCCGAGGAGCTGGGACTATAGGTGCCCGCCACCTCGCCCGGCTAATTTTTTTGTATTTTTAGTAGAGACGGGGTTTCACTGTGTTAGCCAGGATGGTCTCGATCTTCTGACCTCGTGATCTGCCCACCTCGGCCTCCCAAAGTGCTGGGATTACAGGGGTAAGCCACCGTGCCCGGCCCGGACTTCTTTATTGTGTGTGTGTGTGTGTGTGTGTGTGTGTGTGTGTGTGTGTGTGTTTTAATTAAAGGCAGTGATGTTAACTGCCTTGCAAAGGGCGTTTCTCCTAAGGTTGTTGTTGCTAAGGAACTGTTGCTATGGGCACCATTGCTAAGGAATGTTGCTAAAGACAATGTTTCTAAGGATATTGCTAAGAGCTTTGTTGCCAAGGGTGCTGTTGCTAAGGGGATTGTCGCCAAGGGAATTGTATTAGGTTGCTACAAAGGTGATTGC
>NW_022318876.1:0-3710 GCF_002776525.5 Piliocolobus tephrosceles
GCAATCACCTTTGTAGCAACCTAATACAATTCCCTTGGCGACAATCCCCTTAGCAACAGCACCCTTGGCAACAAAGCTCTTAGCAATATCCTTAGAAACATTGTCTTTAGCAACATTCCTTAGCAATGGTGCCCATAGCAACAGTTCCTTAGCAACAACAACCTTAGGAGAAACGCCCTTTGCAAGGCAGTTAACATCACTGCCTTTAATTAAAACACACACACACACACACACACACACACACACACACACACACACAATAAAGAAGTCCGGGCCGGGCACGGTGGCTTACCCCTGTAATCCCAGCACTTTGGGAGGCCGAGGTGGGCAGATCACGAGGTCAGAAGATCGAGACCATCCTGGCTAACACAGTGAAACCCCGTCTCTACTAAAAATACAAAAAAATTAGCCGGGCGAGGTGGCGGGCACCTATAGTCCCAGCTCCTCGGGAGGCCGAGGCAGGAGAATGGCGTGAACCTGGGAGGCGGAGCTTGCAGTGAGCTGAGATCGCGCCACTGCACTCCAGCCTGGGCGACAGAGCAAGACTCCGTCTCAATTAAAAAAAAAAAAAAAGCAAGAGCTAGCTTATCAATAATACTCTTTGTGGCCAAGCGCAGTGCCTCACGCCTGTAATCCCAGCACTTTGGGAGGCCGAGGCGGGCAGATCACGAGGTCAGGAGATTGAGACCATCCTGGCTAACATGGTGAAACCCCGACTCTACTAAAAATACAAAAAATTAGCCGGATGTGGTGGCCGGCACCTGTAGCCCCAGCTACTTGGGAGGCTGAGGCAGGAGAATGGCGTGAACCCGGGAGGCAGAGCTTGCAGTGAGCCGAGATTGCGCCACTGCACTCCAGCCTGGGCGGCCGAGCCAGACTCCGTCTCTAAATAAATAAATAAATAAATAAAATTCTTTGTAACAGTGATGAGCAAGTGCCAGAGCAATCTTGCCCTTAGCAACAGTGGCCATAGCAACTGTACAAGAGTGATCAATAAAATCAGGCTATTGGCAATAGCATCCTTAGCAACAATTCTTGCCACAACAACTTTAACAAGTAAATCCCTTAGTTAAAACTTCCTTGGACTTACGGTCTTAGCAAAAATGTCTTAATGACATTGCCCCCAGCAACAATACCCTTAACAACACTACTTTCCTTAACAGTGGCTATAGCAACAGCACCCTTAGCAATAGCTATCTTAGCAAAAACATTATATGCAGTCACCCATTTAAGAGTAATGGCTCCCGTACAATGCCCTTAACAAAAAGACCCTGAAGAACAATTTTCTCAAAAACAATGCCTACTATTTAGTTTCATTTTTCAAGGTTTTGCGAGGATGTTCTAGTTTGGCCTCCCTGTGCGCCTCCCAGGTGCTAGTCTGGGATGTAGGCAATAGTCTACATCATACATAATTCAATCCTCAAGGCATTTGTTCTGCTTATTCAAGTTTGTTTTGTGCATGCCCAGCTAAGAAATGAGCCCAGAACTTTGTAAATGCAAGCAAAAAAATTTGTTTCTCCTGTGATCCTCCACCCATACTCTTGTTCCCAGGGGTACCTTTTCCTGGAGTTCTAGCTAGAAAACTCTATGTTACACAGTTTACAACTCTGCCAACCTTGGAAACATGAGCTGAAATAAAAGCCTGTGGGGCCACCACAAATGCCTCACAGCTTTCACTACCTCTTCATGGTGTAGGATCGGGGAATTAGGGAAGGCTTTTTCTCACAGAGGCCTCTTTGTTGCCCTCAAGAGTCAAATGTTTCTATCCCGTAGGGGCCACCTCTGTTCACCAGTGGAGAAGTTTGGGGGCCTGATCTTATTCCTGGCCCTTGAGAGGCCAAACTGTGCCACATCATGAGTCTGTCTCCACCATGCTGGAGTAAGCACTTCCTCTTATTGCCTGGTGCCAAGGTGTCAAAAAAGTTGCTACAATTGTATTTTAAAGTAAAAAAATTCTATACAGCAGGGAACTCTCACTCCTGGTACTCTGAGCAGAGTGAATGGGTTAAGTTCAGAGACACATGTGTAGGTTTTGAAAAGGGAGACGTTCCCTTGTCCCCCTTGCAGGGCATGTGATGGGGGCGTGGTTACCTTCAGTGCCCCGCTGCTCAGACCTCTAGGAGCGCATACACACAGGCTGTGGGGAAACCTCTACGGGAGCATACAGACAGGCTGCCGGGCTTCAACCCCATGGCAGTGTCTAGGGGTGAATGTTTACAACTGAAGCCCCAGGGGCATGTGTTACGGGGTGCTCTTTTAGTTTGCCATCTATAGGCGGCCTCTGTTACTCAGCTCAATTAGAGCCCTTTCCTTATCACAAGGACACAGCTATTTCTGCATCTGGGGGCTTCTTGCCTTGGTGTACCAGAAAAATCAAATCACAGGTGGGCTTGGAGAATGAGTGCGAGGTTTTACTGAGTAGAAGTAGCTCTCAGCAGAGAGGGGAGTCAGAAAGGAGATAATTTCCCCTGGAGTCGGGCTGCTCAGGGGTGGGACTCTTCTCCAACAGCTCCAGCCAAACTCTGCTGTTGTTCCTCTGGTCGATGGCCTGATGGCCTTCTGGTGTCTGTTGGCCTGCTCTTCTGCCAGTGTGCTTTTGATGACCAGCCGCTTGTGTCTGCCCATGCGTTCCTCATGATGTCCAGCTGCTTGTGTCCCTGC
Source organism: Piliocolobus tephrosceles (assembly GCF_002776525.5). Taxonomy (NCBI): domain Eukaryota; kingdom Metazoa; phylum Chordata; class Mammalia; order Primates; family Cercopithecidae; genus Piliocolobus; species Piliocolobus tephrosceles. Next base: position 2,662 of record NW_022318876.1, read on the forward strand.
CTTGCTAAGGTCTCTGGTTTTTGTAGGCCCATGATGGAGATGTGGCAGGCCAGGATGGTCTTGGAAAATGCTACACTTGGGCTTGAAAGCAGAAGTGCCTGTCCTCACCTAGGTCCGTGGGGGTGGAGCCCTAGCCAGGGACCACGCCCTCCTCTCGGCAGCACTTCCCTTCTCCCCTCCCTATCATTTAAAGGGACCACCCTCTTCCCTTCCCAGTGACAGGTGACAATGTGCTAGCAGCCCTCACAGCGCATCCTGGGCCTCGGCGTCCACTGTGGCGGCGCTTGAGGGGCCCTTCAGCCTGCCGCGGCACCGTGGGAGCCCCTCTCTGGGCTGGCTGAGGCCGGAGACCCCTCCCTCTGCTTGCAGAGGTGTGGAGGGAGAGGTGTGGGGGGAGGGAGAGGCGCCGGCGGGAACCGGGGCTGCCCGGGCCAGTGTGAGTTCCGGCGGGCGCGGGCTCGGCGGGCCTCGCACATGGAGCGCCCGGCCGCAGTGAGGGGCTTAGCACCCATGCCAGCAGCTGCGGAGGTTGTGCCAGGTCCCCCAACAGTGCCGGCCCACCGGGGCCACACTCAGTCTCGCCGGGCCCTAGCTGCCTCCCTGCGGGGCAGGGCTCGGACCTGCAGCCCGCCATGTCTGAGCTCCTCCCGCTGCGGTGGGCTCCCGCGCGGCCTGAGCCTCCCCGACAGGCGCCGCCCCCTGCTCTGTGGCGCCCGGTCCCAAGGGCTGAAGAGTGCAGGTGCGGCTGGGCTTGGGACTGGCAGGCAGCTCCGCCTGCAGCCCTGGTGCAGGATCCACTGGGTGAAGCCAGCTGGGCTCCTGAACCAGATGGGGACTTGGAGAACTTTTCTATCTAGCCGGAGAATGGTATGTGCACCAATCAGCACTCTGTGTCTAGCTCAGGGTTTGTAAATACACCAGTCAGTACTCTGTGTCTAGCTCAAGGTTTGCCAACATGTATCTAGCTAACCTAGTGGGGACTTGGAGGACTAGCACTCTGTGACTCTGTGTCTAGCTCAAGGATTGTAAACGCACCAATCAGCACTCTG
>NW_022318877.1:0-11305 GCF_002776525.5 Piliocolobus tephrosceles
GACATTCATACAGCCAACAGACACATGAAAAAATGCTCATCATCACTGGCCATCAGAGAAATGCAAATCAAAACCACAATGAGATACCATCTCACACCAGTTAGAATGGCAATCATTAAAAAATCAGGAAACAACAGGTGTTGGAGAGGATGTGGAGAAATAGGAACACTTTTACACTGTTGGTGGGATTGTAAACTAGTTCAACCATTATGGAAAACAGTATGGCGATTCCTCAAGGATCTAGAACTAGATGTACCATATGACCCAGCCATCCCACTACTGGGTATATACCCAAAGGATTATAAATTATGCTACTACAAAGACACATGCACACGTATGTTTATTGCGGCACTATTCACAATAGCAAAGACTTGGAATCAACCCAAATGTCCATCAGTGACAGACTGGATTAAGAAAATGTGGCACATATACACCATGGAATACTATGCAGCCATAAAAAAGGATGAGTTTGCGTCCTTTGTAGGGACATGGATGCAGCTGGAAACCATCATTCTTAGCAAACTATCACAAGAAGAGAAAAACAAACACCGCATGTTCTCACTCATAGGTGGGAACTGAACAATGAGCTCACTTGGACTCGGGAAGGGGAACATCACACAATGGGGCCTATCATGGGGAGGGGGAGGGGGGAGGGATTGCATTGGGGAGTTATACCTGATATAAATGATGAATTGATGGGTGCTGACAAGTTGATGGGTGCAGCACACCAACATGGCACATGTATACATATGTAACAAACCTGCACATTATGCACATGTACCCTAGAACTTAAAGTATAATAATAAAAAAAAAAGAAATTGACAAACTGGTCTTATAATTTGTATGGAAATTCAAAGAACCTCCAATAACCAGGACTTTGAAAAAGGAGAAAAAATTTAAAGGATTTTCACCACCTGAATTCAAGACTTATTATAAAGCTACAAAAAGCAAGGTAGTGACATAAACATAGAAAAATAGATCAATGAACCAGAAGATATGATCAATTTAATGTAGATGAAAGAACAAAGGCAATAAAGTGGAGAAAGAACAGTACATTGCAATAAATGATGCTGGAGCAATTGGATATCTATATGGAAAAACACACAAAAAATAAAACACAACCTTTGTTCCATACTTTACACTATTTAAGAAAATTAACTCGAATCACAGACATAAATATAAAATCTAAAATTGTGAAACTTCTGGAAGTAAGCATAGGTGAAAAGTGTGACCTTTAGTTAAGCAAAGATTTATTTGCTACAACTCCAAAGTCATGATTAATGGAAGATAAATAAAAATGATTAATTGAACTTTATCAAAATAAACATTTCTGCTCTTTGAAAGACACTGTCAGAGAATGCATGCAATGCCTAGACTAGGAGAACATATTTGCAAAGTATATAAATAATATAGCTGATAATTTAATTCTAGAATATATAAACAACTTTCAAAACTCAATAATAAGAAAATGAACATCTGAATGAACAAATGAACAAAGGATATAAATAAACTTTAAACCTATGAAGATACATAGACAGCAAATAAACACATGAGAAGATTCTCAACATCATTAGTCATTAAGGAAATGCATATTAAAACCACAAAGAGATACCACTACCTACTTGTTAGAATAACCACAGTTAAAAAGAGAGAGTCAAGGAGATGGTGAAATTTGTGTCATACGAGGTAACTCTATGTTTAATAATTTGAGCAACTGCCAGAGTATTCGATTTTGTCTTATTGCCTAATTGTCCTGGCTTGAAACTTCAGGACAGTGTTGAATGGAAGTGGAAAGAGTGAACATATTTTTCTTCTTCCTGATCTTGGGGAGAAGCATTCAGTCCCTCACCATTATCCATAATGACATTTGTAGGTTTTTCATAGATGCAATAGGTTGAGGAAGTTCGCTTCTTTTTCTAGTTGTTTGAGTGTTTTTATCATGAAATGTTATGGACTGAATGTTTGTATCTGCCCCCTGCCCCAACAAATTCATATGTTAAAATCCTAATTTCAAGTTTTTCTTGGACAAGGTGACTGACTAGAAGGAGCTAGTGTGTGCCACTCTCGCAGAAAGCAGATAAGACTGGCTAGTTAACACTAGCTTTTCAGTTGGAATGTTCAGGAGGATATCCTGAACATTGCTTTCTTGAGAGTCATCAAGGAAGCAACGTGACCCACGTAGAGCAGAGAAAAGCAAGATAGGACAACCACCCACTCAGGATTGGTGCAGAGCCAAGAGAGGCTTCCCACCATGGGAAATGAGTGAGTGAGAACCCTTAGAGACTGACACTTCTTCAACAGACTTTTGCAATCCTGGACATAGGAAATTCTCCCTTGCTCCCTCCTCCCAGGGCCTCCAGACTGAATGGAGAGCTGCATGGAAGCTGGGAAGAGCTGCTGCTCAGGCCCACATGGAGCCCAAGGTCCTTGAATCCCTAAGCACCCCAGCTCCAGCTTGCATGCCCCCAGGATAGTGACCACATCCATGGTGCTGAGGAGCAGATGAACCACAGTCTTTATCTCTGGTATACCTTGCCAGGCATAGTCCACTGGCCTAGGACCCCAGTGCAGTCACCCTACCCCTTCCTGACCACTTGGGCCCATATAAGGTCTACATTTCTCTGGGATGGAGGTCCCAGAGGCAACCGACAGGCCCGCCATTGCTGCAGCTGCCACAGCCCCCACTCATACAGCCCTCAGTCTGTGGAGGGAGGGAAGAAAGATACTAAGTTCTCTCATAGGCCTCCAACAAACCACAGCTGCCTTATGGAAAAGCAGCCAAACAGTTTTCCCCATGAGTCCCTGCCCCTCCTATTCTTTACTGGGGAGGACCTCCTAACCTGCGCCTCCAGTACAGCTACATCACCCCTGCCTGAACATTTCAGTGGGTGGCAACACTGCATTTCTCTGAGGAGGAAATCCCAGAGGCAGAGAATCCCACAGGTTCTTCTCCATTGCCACTGCAGGAGTGTCATCTTTGCTGGAGTGTTATTCAGCTCAATAGGCCCTCTGTCTTTTTTTGCAAGGGCAGAGGGCCAATATGACAGCTTTCTGTATCCCAAGTTCTCGCCCCGTATCCAAGAAAAATTGGATCACACACGGGCTTGAAGGATGAATGTGGGGTTTTACCGAGTGGTGAAGGTGGCTTTCTGCAGGATGCATGGGGAGCCAGAAGAAGGGGATGGAGTGGGAAGGTGATCTACCCCTGGAGTTGGGTCCCCCAGTGGACTCCTCTCCAACCACTTCAGTGGAACTCCTCTCGGTGTTCAGATGATCCTCCTCTTCTCTCTTTCTCTGCTGTGTCATTCTGCCATTGTCTGCTGATCTGTTGGCTTGCTGGTCTGCTTCTGGAGCCTGGAGTTTGAGGTTTATATGGGTGCAGTACAGGGGTCATGGTGGGCCAAAGGCAACTTTTTGGGTGCAAAAACGGGAATGCCTGTCTTCATTTAGGGCTGCGGGTCTTCAGGCTTGAGGGCGGGGCCTTTGCCAGGAAACTGCCATCTTCTACCCAGTATTTCCCTCTCTTCTGTCCTCATCAGAAGGACCCCTGACATGGGCCTGCGGTGTAGACACCTCACCCTGGCCTGAAGGTCCCCCTTAGCAGTGTTTTGTGTCTCTCTGGAGTGGAATTCCCAGAAGTATCTGACAGCCCCTCTGCTACTGCCAATGTACCTGCCTTGCTACCACCAGGCCAAGAAGGGAACAAAGAGCCTGAGTGCTTTACTCTCACCTCCAGTATGCCAGGGCTCCCATACAGAGAAGAAGCCAGGTTGTCTTCCCTGCAAGCTCCCCACCCTCTTGCTCTTCACTAGGCAGGGCTCCCCAGTTTGGGCCCACAATGCAGCTGCCCCACCCTAGGCTGATGTTTCTGATTGGTAGCTGCTCTGTGTTTCTCTGGCGTGGAGTACAAAGGGACAAGTGAAAGGCCCCCTGCCATTGCCAGTGCCAAGGTCTCTGCCCATGCTGTCCCCAAGTTGGGGAGGGAACAAAAGCCTTAGCTAGCCCCAGTCTGCAGTACACAGACTGAGAGTGTCAAGCCAACATCTACAGCCAGCATTGAGGGGGAAAGGAGCCCACACTCTCAGAGCACTGAGAGGGAGCATGGCTACAAATGCAAGGAAATACAGAGAAGCCACTTGGCTAAGGGCCTGCCTACCATCCATTATGCTTAAGCACCATCTACTGGATTGACTGGATTGCAGCTCAAACTTCAATGCCAAAATATTTTGTGAATATACCCCCCTGTGAAACCAAAGACAAGAATTCAACCACAAATAAGGACCCTTCAGAAAGCCTCAGTCCTCTGAAAACATCCAGAAATGAAGACAACTGGCCATACTCAAATCATACCACATTTAAAGGAACATCAGCCCATACAGATGAGAAAGAACCAATGAAAGAACTCTGGAAACTCTAAAAGCCAGAATGTCTCCTTACCTCCAAAACCGCACTAGCTCCCTAGAAATAGTTAATCAGAATGAAATGGCTAAAATGACAAACATAAAATTGATGTCAACAAACATCATTGAGATGCAGGAGAAACTTGAAACCCATTTCAAGGAATCTAGTAAAATGAGTCAAGAGATGAAAGATGAGATTGCCATTTTAAGAAAGAACCAAACTGCACTGATAAAGCTGAAAAACTCACTGCAAGAATTTCATAACATAATCAGAAGTATTAACAGTAGAATAGACCAAGCTAAGAAAATAATCTCAGAGCTTGAAGACCAGTTCTTTTTTCTTTTTTTGAGAAAGAGTTTCACTCTTGTTGTCCAGGCTGGAGTGTAATGGTGTGATCTCAGCTTACCGCCACCTCTGTCTCCTGGGTTCAAGTGATTTCCCTGCCTCATCCTCTTGAGTAGCTGGGACTACAGGCACGCACCACCACGTCTGGCTAATTTTTTTGTATTTTTAGTAGAGACGGGGTTTCTCCATGTTGGTCAGGCTGGTCTTGAACTCCTGACCTCAAATGATCTGCCTGCCTCAGCCTCTCAAAATGCTGGGATTACAGTCACTGCACCTGGCCAAAGACCAGTTCTTTGAATTAACTCAGTAACATAAATTTAAAGAAAAAAAATAATGAACAAAATATCTGAGAAATATGGTATTATGTAAGGAGATGAAGTCTACAACTCTTCAGCATCCATGAGAGAGTGGGAGAGAGAGCAAGCAACTTGGAAAACATATTTGAAGATATGACACATGAAAATTTCTCCCAACCTTGCCAGCAAGGTCAACATGCCAATTCTGGAAATTTAGAGAACCCCTGTGAGATACTATACAAGTAAAACATCTCCAAGACACACAGTCATCAGATTCTCCAAGGTAAATATAAAAGAAAAATGTTAAAGTCAGCTAAAGAGAAGGGACAGGTCACCTACAAACAGAATCCCACCAGGCTAACAGTAGACCTTTCAGCAGAAACCCTACAAGCCAGAAGAGATTGGGGGATTATATTCAATATTCTTAAATAAATTTCAACCAAGAGTTTTATATCCAGCCAAACTAGGCTTTGTAAGTGGAGGAGAAATAAATCTTTTTTCAGACAAGCGAATACTATGGGAATTCATTATCACCAGATCTGTCTTTAAAGAGGTCCTTAAGGGAGTGCTAAACATAAAAATAAAAGACTGGTATCTGCTGCTGCAAAAACACATTTAAGTCCATAGACCATTGACACTATAAAGCAACTACACAATCAAGTGCACATAACAACCAGCTAATAACACAATGACAGAATCAAATCTGCACATATCAGTATTAATCTTGAACATAAATGGGCTAAATGCCCCACTTAAAAGACACAGAGTGAGCTGGATGTGGTGGCTCACACCTGTAATCCCAACACTTTGGGAGACTGAGGAGAGTGGATCACCTGAGGTCAGGAGTTTGAGACCAGCCTGACCAATATGGTGAAACCTCATCTCTACTAAAAATACGAAAATTAGCCGGACGAGGTGGTGTGCACCTATAGTCCCAGCTACTGGAGAGGCTGAGACAAGAGAATTGCTTGAACCTGGGAGGCAGAGGTTGCAGTGAGCTGAGATTGCACCACTGCACTCCAGTCTTGGTGACGGAGCAAGACTCTGTCTTGAAAAAAAAAAACAAAAAAAAAAGGGCACAGAGTGGCAAGTTGGATGAAGAAGGAACACCCAATTGTATACTGTCTTCAAGATATCCATGTCACATGCAAGGTTATTCATAGGCTCTAAGTAAAAGGATGCAGTAAGATTTATCAAACAAATGAAAAACAAAAAAGAGCAGGAGTTGCTATTCTTATTTCAAATGAAACAGACTTTAAGCTAACAATTATAAAAAAGGACAAAGAAGGGCATTACACAATGATAACGAAACCTTTTTGTTGAATTGAACCCTTTGTCATTATGTAATATATCCTAAATATATATGCACCCAACACTGAAGCACCCAGATCCATAAAACCAGTTCTTACACACTTACAAAGAGAATTAGATAACCACATAATAATAGTGGAAGACTTCAACACTCCACTGACTGTATTAGACAAATCATATGAACAAATACTAATAAAGATACTCAGAACTCAAACTCTACACTTGACCAAATGGACCTAACACACATCTACAGAACAGTCCATCCAACAAAAACAGAATATACATTCTTCTCCTCTGCACAAGGCGCATACTCTCAAATTGACCAGATGCTTGGCCATAAAGGAATTCTCAACAAATTGAAAAAAGAAAAGAAAGGAAATTATGCCAACCACAGTCTCAGACCACAGCCCTATAAAAATATAAATTAATAACAAGAATGGAAATTAAATAATCTGTTTCTCAGTGACTTTGGGGTAAACAATGAAATTAAGGCAGAAATCAAGAAATTCTTTGAAAGTAATAAAAACAAAGATACAACATATCAGAATCTCTGTGACACAGTTAAAGCAATGTTAAGAGGAAAGTTTATAGTGCTAAATGCCCACATCAACAAGTTAGACAGATTTCAGATTAACAACCTAATATCATACCTAGAGGAACTAGAAAAACAAGAGCAAACCAACACCAAAGGTAGCAGAAAGATGAAATTACCAAAATCGCAGCTGAACTGAACGAAATGGAGACGAGAAAAGCCACACAAAAGAACAACACAACCAAAAGCTGATTTTTGAAAGAATAAAGATGATTGGTAGATCACTACCAAGACTAATAAACAATAAAAGAGAAAATCCAAATAAACTCAATAAAAAATGACAAAGGGGCATTACCACTGACTTCACAGAAATACAAATAAAAACTTCAGAGACTATTATAAACACCTCTAAGCACACAAACTAGAAAACCTAAAAGAAATTGATAAATTACTAGAAACATACAATCTCCCAAGATTAAAACAGGAAGAAATTGAAACCCAGAACAGACCAATAGCAGGTTCTGAAATTGAATCAGTAATTAAAAAAAAACAAAAACAAAAAACAAACAAAAAAAACCCCTACCAACCAGAAAAAACCCTTGACCAGACAGATTCACAACCGAATTCTACCAGATATATAAAGAAGAGCTGGTACCAATCCTACTGAAACTATTCCAAAAATTCGAGGAGGAAGGATCCTTTCCTAACTCATTCTATAAGGTCAGTATCATTCTTTAAAATTTTTTTAATTTAAATTTATCAAATTATCACATGCACCCAAACCTATGCACATCTATTATGTGTCAATAATTTGTTATGTAAAACAATAAAGGAGTGCCTGATTTTGTAGTGGTTGTAGTAATTATCTCCCTACAGCTAATTATAATAAAAATCTCACATGTTTCCAAACAGGATCATCAAAATAGTTACTCAGCCTTTCTAAATTTTTCACTCTCCACAGCATGCAAAAGGCAAAATTTCAAAGCTAATTTTAGATGAGAAAGGAATTCTATCCCCTGACTCTAAAGAAAAAGTGGGTGATTACCATTATTTTAATAAAAGTTTTACAATTTTTCTGGCAACTTACTAATGTTAAAAGTATTGTATCTTCTTTTTCAGAAATTCTTAGCTTGAATGTTGCATGAGGAAATATGAGGAAGTAGATTGAATTGAAATATGTCTCTGCTTTCCATTTGTGGGCCTTTCATGCTTTGACAGCATTTACTTGACCATTTGCAAATAAACCATAATGGTTGCTGGTGAAGAGCTGAGACCCTCATTTAACCTGTGAAGGTTTTAATTCTGGGACACTGTCACAAAGTCTTATCCCAAACTGAACTGGTATATTAATTATTGGTACTAGGATAGGCATAGAGCAAGTAGGCCTTTAACTAGACCATACTTTATGGCTGCTAAAATAACCCCCACCTTAAATCACTCGAATATGATACCCAAGATACTTTCAAGGAACAGGAACACAGTTGAACTACACAATGGCCTCAGGTTATATATAACAGCTGTCACAAGCTGTATGTAGCCTTAGAATTCACTTGTCTAACTTGTGGGGGCTTTTAGAGTTTTCTGTCACATTTTGAGTAAAATCTTGGGTCCTGAGTAGAGAAAAATCACTTCTATCACATACATTTTTTGTCAAATGTGAGTTTTTGATTACATTTTACTCTGCCATCTTGAAAAAATAAGAAGCATTCCACAACAGTTTCTGAGCTCATGATACACCACACATCACAGTGTATCCTTCTATTAGAGCACTCAGGTTCTGTTGGGGAAATATGAAATCTGCCCAAACAGTAGTTGAGTGGAATGCAAAGGGCACTGTCTTTAGAACACTCAGACCTGGGTTCAAGTTCTAGCTCCTCCCCTCATTAAATGGAGGAAGAACCAGGACAAGGTTTTTAAAATCTTCTGAGCCTCAAATTCTTTATTTATAAGAGGGATAAAATAGTGTCCACTTTTAGTTGGGAGGATTAAAATAGGTAAATACATACAGTTATCAGGAGCAGGTACATACTTGGTCCTTAGAAAATGTTAGCCATTATTGTTGTTGTTATGTTGTTATCATTATAGTTTGAGCATGAAGATGAAAAAGATTGCTTCCAACTGGAAGGAAGATCTGGAAAACCTTCTTGAAGAATTGGAAAATGGCTTTTGAAGATAGGTAGGATTAGAATATGTAATGACTAGGGGGAAGCAAGAGGGAGCTGGCCTTCAAAACAGAGGAATATATGTTCACATAAGCCTAGAGAAAGGCTTGAATGGAGAGGCACCAGACTTTTTACATTGATTACCTCAAAAATGGGAAAACGGGGAGATTATAAGCATTTTTAGTGTATCATCATTGGATGGTTTTGTCACAGGATTCTTAGGGTGTCGATTCACCAGCCAGAGACTGTGGCTGGTGGCATCTCTGTTTGAGTTTTGCTCACATCCACTGGGTTCGTTCCACCCGCTAGGCCTGGCAGGCTGTGCTTAGCTTGTGCTACTGGCTTGGATTCCATGCCTACCAAGGGCAAGTCAGGGGTGGAGCAGAAAGGAGTGTGTGAGTGAGCAAGCATGGGGTCTGGCCACTGCTCACAGCCAGGCACACCAGCCCAGCTCCATGTGAGACTGCAGCTGGACCAGACGTACTGCAAGCTGCTTCCATTGCCAGCACCAGCATCTGGATGAGACAACATGGTGACACCTGAAAGCTCAGAGATGTCACGAACCATAGAGCCCCAAAGAGGGTGTTAGAGCATGTCACAACCCTGGCTCAGGGATATCTGAGGTCTGGGCTTCCAGAAGGGCCACAGCTCTTCTCTTCTTCTTGTGGCCCTCAGCATGGTGAGTGGAGCGGGAGGGAGGTGTGTTTTGGAAGGGTGTATTTCAGCCCATTTTCTTACAGCTGTTTCAGTCTTACCACCTCACTCCAGCTGGTGGCTATTGGGCTGGCCTGGCTCTGCTGCTGCTTCCTGTCATGTGGAGTGGCTGTCAGGCACTGATAGAGGGCAGGAAGGCTATAGTGTTACAGTAGCTCTGGCTCGAGGAATCCCAAGGTTTGGGCCCCCAGAAGGGTTGCCACTGTTCAATCCCACAGTCCAGGAGCTTGTTACCACCCAAATCTCAGAGAGCCAGTCAGGAATATGTTATAGCTCCCTTTATTCCTGCCATTTGGTAGGTCCCCGTGTTCTTGTCCCATGTCCAGGAAGAATGAAGTTTTGTGGACAACTGGAAGGTGAGCAAGGTGGAAAGGAGCTTTATTGAGTGACAGAATAGCTCTCAAGAGACTCGAAGTGGGCAGCTCCTTTCCACAGGCAGGTTGTCCGGATGAGTGTCTATATCTAGCTAAGTCTGGGGGTTTTTATGTGCTCAGAATGGAGGGAGTGCATGCTGATTGGTCCATGAGTAGCCATGGGTGGGCCTTAAAAAGCACCATTCAATTGTCTGAAAGGCATCAATGAAATTCTGACTCCATGTGGTGGACTCCACCTGAACTGGCAGCCTGGCCCTGGGCCACAGGCTTCAGGTCTGGCTTGAAGGTGAGGTTTCACTGGGGACCCACCCCTTCCCCCAGGAACCTGTCTGCCTCTGCTGCCATCAGCATGCCACCCATGGTACCCAGGCTTTCCCTGCTGAGGAGTGCCTGCAGACCCATGCCAAGCCACCCTCAGCCCCCCAGCATCTCTCCTGTGCTTGTCAGTGCACAAAGTCCTGAGGGGGCTGAGGCACCAGATGGTTAGTCTGTCAACGCCACCCAAAGCATGTGTATGCCCAACCGTGTTCACCACAACTGTGTTCCACACTGGAGCAGACACCAGGAGGAACGAGAGGCCAGGGAACAGGAGCAGGCACTCCCTGGGCTCCTAAGAGTGCAGGGATGCCTGGGTCTAGAGCCATGGCGGGGTGGCTGTAGCTGCACCCCGGAGCAGGGGCTCCCACTATGCCAACTTGGTAGGGCTCCCACTCAGATCACCTGTCTATAACAACAAATGGCTCCACAGAGCGCATAGCCCTTGCCATGCCTTCCCCACTGCTGCTGGCATCTTCAAAGCAGTCACTCTAGATAGGCTGCTGCCACCACCAGTTTTACTTATTTTCACTAGCTTGTATAATTTTCATAATAAAAATTATTTAAAAATTATTTTTAAAACCCCACAAGACAGGGGAAACAGTATAGCAGTGAGAAAACATAGGGGCAGAACGAAGCCTTGGCCAGAGGAGATAAGGTTATAAGGTAGAATGGAGCCAGCTTTTGTAAAGTGACAATTGAAGTTTGAATTGTTTTGTCTAAGTTGCTGGGGATCTGTGGAAAGGTTTTTTGGTTTTTTTATTTATTTTTTTTATTTTTTTATTTTTATTTTTTATTATACTTTAAGTTCTAGGGTACATGTGCATAACGTGCAGGTTTGTTACATATGTATAC
>NW_022318878.1:0-3305 GCF_002776525.5 Piliocolobus tephrosceles
CACTACTCCTATTAAATATAGTACTGGAAGTTCTGGCCAGGGCAATCAGGCAAGATAAAGGAATAAAGAACATTCAAATAGTAAGAGACACAGTCAACCATCCCTGTTTGCAGATGACATGATCATATATCTAGAAAACCCCATAGTCTCAACCCAAAAGCTTATTAAGCTGATAAGGAACTTCAGGAAAATCTTAGGATACAAAATAAATGTGCAAAAATTACTAGCATTCCTATACACAAACAAAAGTCAAGCCAAGAGCCAAATCAGGAACAAACTCCCGTTCACAACTGCAACGAAAAGAATAAAATACCTAAGAATATAGCTAACAAGTGAGGTGAAAGGTCTCTACAAGGAGAACTACAAACCACTGCTCAAATAAATCAGAGAAGGCACAAACAAATGGAAAAACATTCTATGTCCATAGATAAGAGGAATCAATATCGTTGGCGGGCGCAGTAACTCACACCTGTAATCCTAGCACTTTGGGAGGCCAAGGCGGGCAGATCTTGAGGTCAAGAGACTGCGACCATCCTGGCCAACATGGTGAAACCCTGTCTCTACTAAAAATACAAAAATTAGCTGGGCATGGTGGTGCCTGCCTGTAGTCCCAGCTACTTGGGAGGCTGAGGCAGGAGAATCACTTGAATCCGGGAGGTGGAGGCTGCAGTGAGCTAAGATCATGCCACTGCACTCCCACCTGGCAACAGAGTGAGACTCCATCTCAAAATAGAGAGAAAAAAAAGAGTCAATGTTGTTAAAATGGCCATACTGCCCAATGCAATTTACAGATTCAATGCTATGCCTATTAAACTATCACTGACATTCTTCACAGAACTACAAAAAACTATTTTAATATTCATATGGAACCAAATAAAAGCACGAATGGCCAAGGTAATCTTAAGCAAAAATAACAAAGCTGGAAGAATCACGCTACCCGACTTTGAGCTATGCTACAGGGCTACAGTAACCAAAACAGCATGGTACTAGTACAAAAACAGGCACATAGACCAATGGAACAGAATAGAGAACCCACAAGTAAGACCACACATCTACCACTATCTGATCATCAACAAACCTGACAAAAGCAAGCAATGGGGAGAGTATTCCCTATTCAATAAATGGTGCTAGGATAACTGGCTAGCCATACACAGAATGAAATTGAACCTCTTCCTTACACCATATAAAAAAAATCAACTCGAGATGGATTAAAGACTTAAATGTAAAACCCAAAACTATAGAAACCCTGGAAGACAACCTAGGCAATACCATTCAGAACAGTCACAGGCAAAGATTTCATGATAAAGACACCAAAAGCACTTGTCACAGAAACAAACATTGACAAATGAGATCTAATTAAACTAAAGACCTTCTGCACAGCAAAACTATCAACAGAGTAAACAGACAACCTACAGATGCAAGAAAATATCTGCAAACTATGCATCTGACAAGATCTAATATCCAGCATCTATAAGGAACTTAATTTACAAGAAAGAAAACAGCCCCATTAAAAAGTGGGCAAAGGACATGAACGGATACTTTGCAAAAGAAGACATACATGCGGCCAACAATCAATGAAAAACAGCTCAACATCAGTGATTATTAGAGAAACGCAAATCAAAATCACAGTGAGATACCATCTTACACCAGTCAGAATGGCGATTTTTAAAAATAATAAAACATTATAAACTATACCTAACATTTATAGAACACTCCACTCAACAACAGCATACACATTTTTCTAAAAGAAAATGATTCTGAAATATCCTGAAACATTGTTCAGCAGAACTGTTACAATTTCTTTTTTAAAAACCTGAAATGTCTTCTTTTAATTGGTCATGATTTTTTTTAACTTTTATTTTAAGTTCAGGGGTACATGTGAAGGGTACATGTGAAGGTTTGTTACACAGGTAGACCTTTGTCACGGGGGGTTATTGTACAGATCATTTCATCACCCAGGTATTAAGCCTAGTACTCACTAGTTATCTTTCCTGATCTTCTCCCTCCTCCCACCCTCCACCCTTCGAAGTGTGTGTTGTTACCCTCTATGTGTCCATGTGTTCTCATCAGAATGGCTCTTAAAAAGCTAAAAAACAGATGCTGGTGAAGTTGTGGAAAGGAACAATTATCCATTGTTGGTGGGAGTGTAAATTAGTTCAACCATTGTGGAAGACAGTGTGGCGATTCCTCAAAGACCTAAAGACATAAATGTCTTTCAGCCCAGCAATCCCATTACTAGGCATATACCCAAAAGAATATATAGCAGTCTATCATAAAGGCACATACACACCTATGCTCACTGGAGCACTACTCATAACAGCAAGGACATGGAATCAACCTAAATGCCCAATAATGGGAGACTGGATAAAGAAAACGTGGCAGATATACACCATGGGATACTATGCAGCTATAAAAAAGAACGAGATGGTGTCCTTTGCGCAAATATGAATGGAGCTGGAAGCCTTAGCAAACTAATAAGGAACAGAAAACCAAATACAGCATGTTCTCCTTTATAGTGGGAGCTGAATGAAGAGAGCATGTGGACACACGGAGGGCAATATTAGGGTGGAGGATAGAAAGAGAGAGAAGATCAGAAAAATAACTAATGGGCATCAGGCTTCATACCTGGGTGATGAAATAATCTGTACAACAAACCCCCATGACACAAGTTTACATGTGTACCAAACTGATATGGAAGTGCTGGTGTGTCCGGAATTGGTGGGTTCTTGGTCTCACCGATTTCAAGAATGAAGCCGTGGACCCTTGCGGTGAGTGTCACAGTTCTTAAAGATGGTGTGTCCGGAGTTTGTTCCTTCAGACCTTCAGATGTGTCTGGAGCTTTTTCCTTCTGGTGAGTTTGTGGTCTTGCTGGCTTCAGGAGTGAAGCTGCAGACCTTCCCGGTGAATGTTACAGCTCATAACAACAGTGTGGACCCAAAGACTGAGCAGCAGCAAGATTCATTGCAGAGTGAAGAAACACTTTCCACAGCGTGAAATACCACGGAGCAGGTTGCTGTTGGGGGCGCCGGCAGCCTGCTTTTATTCCCTTATCTGGCCCCACCAACATCCTGCTGATTGGTCCACTTTACAGAGAGCTGATTGGTCCGTTTTGACAGAGTGCTGACAGGTATGCTTACAATCCCTGAGCTAGACAGAGTCACAGAGTGCTAATTAGCTAGATACAGACTTAGCCAGATACAGAGTACCAATTGGTGTATTTACAAACCTTGAGCTAGACACAGAGTGCTGATTGGTGCATTTACAATCCTTGAGCTAGACACAGAGTGCTGATTGGTGCGTTTACA
>NW_022318879.1:0-3305 GCF_002776525.5 Piliocolobus tephrosceles
TGTAAACGCACCAATCAGCACTCTGTGTCTAGCTCAAGGATTGTAAATGCACCAATCAGCACTCTGTGTCTAGCTCAAGGTTTGTAAATACACCAATTGGTACTCTGTATCTGGCTAAGTCTGTATCTAGCTAATTAGCACTCTGTGACTCTGTCTAGCTCAGGGATTGTAAGCATACCTGTCAGCACTCTGTCAAAACGGACCAATCAGCTCTCTGTAAAGTGGACCAATCAGCAGGATGTTGGTGGGGCCAGATAAGGGAATAAAAGCAGGCTGCCGGCGCCCCCAACAGCAACCTGCTCCGTGGTATTTCACGCTGTGGAAAGTGTTTCTTCACTCTGCAATGAATCTTGCTGCTGCTCAGTCTTTGGGTCCACACTGTTGTTATGAGCTGTAACATTCACCGGGAAGGTCTGCAGCTTCACTCCTGAAGCCAGCAAGACCACAAACTCACCAGAAGGAAAAAGCTCCAGACACATCTGAAGGTCTGAAGGAACAAACTCCGGACACACCATCTTTAAGAACTGTGACACTCACCGCAAGGGTCCACGGCTTCATTCTTGAAATCGGTGAGACCAAGAACCCACCAATTCCGGACACACCAGCACTTCCATATCAGTTTGGTACACATGTAAACTTGTGTCATGGGGGTTTGTTGTACAGATTATTTCATCACCCAGGTATGAAGCCTGATGCCCATTAGTTATTTTTCTGATCTTCTCTCTCTTTCTATCCTCCACCCTAATATTGCCCTCCGTGTGTCCACATGCTCTCTTCATTCAGCTCCCACTATAAAGGAGAACATGCTGTATTTGGTTTTCTGTTCCTTATTAGTTTGCTAAGGCTTCCAGCTCCATTCATATTTGCGCAAAGGACACCATCTCGTTCTTTTTTATAGCTGCATAGTATCCCATGGTGTATATCTGCCACGTTTTCTTTATCCAGTCTCCCATTATTGGGCATTTAGGTTGATTCCATGTCCTTGCTGTTATGAGTAGTGCTCCAGTGAGCATAGGTGTGTATGTGCCTTTATGATAGACTGCTATATATTCTTTTGGGTATATGCCTAGTAATGGGATTGCTGGGCTGAAAGACATTTATGTCTTTAGGTCTTTGAGGAATCGCCACACTGTCTTCCACAATGGTTGAACTAATTTACACTCCCACCAACAATGGATAATTGTTCCTTTCCACAACTTCACCAGCATCTGTTTTTTAGCTTTTTAAGAGCCATTCTGATGAGAACACATGGACACATAGAGGGTAACAACACACACTTCGAAGGGTGGAGGGTGGGAGGAGGGAGAAGATCAGGAAAGATAACTAGTGAGTACTAGGCTTAATACCTGGGTGATGAAATGATCTGTACAATAACCCCCCGTGACAAAGGTCTACCTGTGTAACAAACCTTCACATGTACCCTTCACATGTACCCCTGAACTTAAAATAAAAGTTAAAAAAAATCATGACCAATTAAAAGAAGACATTTCAGGTTTTTAAAAAAGAAATTGTAACAGTTCTGCTGAACAATGTTTCAGGATATTTCAGAATCATTTTCTTTTAGAAAAATGTGTATGCTGTTGTTGAGTGGAGTGTTCTATAAATGTTAGGTATAGTTTATAATGTTTTATTATTTTTAAAAATCGCCATTCTGACTGGTGTAAGATGGTATCTCACTGTGATTTTGATTTGCGTTTCTCTAATAATCACTGATGTTGAGCTGTTTTTCATTGATTGTTGGCCGCATGTATGTCTTCTTTTGCAAAGTATCCGTTCATGTCCTTTGCCCACTTTTTAATGGGGCTGTTTTCTTTCTTGTAAATTAAGTTCCTTATAGATGCTGGATATTAGATCTTGTCAGATGCATAGTTTGCAGATATTTTCTTGCATCTGTAGGTTGTCTGTTTACTCTGTTGATAGTTTTGCTGTGCAGAAGGTCTTTAGTTTAATTAGATCTCATTTGTCAATGTTTGTTTCTGTGACAAGTGCTTTTGGTGTCTTTATCATGAAATCTTTGCCTGTGACTGTTCTGAATGGTATTGCCTAGGTTGTCTTCCAGGGTTTCTATAGTTTTGGGTTTTACATTTAAGTCTTTAATCCATCTCGAGTTGATTTTTTTTATATGGTGTAAGGAAGAGGTTCAATTTCATTCTGTGTATGGCTAGCCAGTTATCCTAGCACCATTTATTGAATAGGGAATACTCTCCCCATTGCTTGCTTTTGTCAGGTTTGTTGATGATCAGATAGTGGTAGATGTGTGGTCTTACTTGTGGGTTCTCTATTCTGTTCCATTGGTCTATGTGCCTGTTTTTGTACTAGTACCATGCTGTTTTGGTTACTGTAGCCCTGTAGCATAGCTCAAAGTCGGGTAGCGTGATTCTTCCAGCTTTGTTATTTTTGCTTAAGATTACCTTGGCCATTCGTGCTTTTATTTGGTTCCATATGAATATTAAAATAGTTTTTTGTAGTTCTGTGAAGAATGTCAGTGATAGTTTAATAGGCATAGCATTGAATCTGTAAATTGCATTGGGCAGTATGGCCATTTTAACAACATTGACTCTTTTTTTTCTCTCTATTTTGAGATGGAGTCTCACTCTGTTGCCAGGTGGGAGTGCAGTGGCATGATCTTAGCTCACTGCAGCCTCCACCTCCCGGATTCAAGTGATTCTCCTGCCTCAGCCTCCCAAGTAGCTGGGACTACAGGCAGGCACCACCATGCCCAGCTAATTTTTGTATTTTTAGTAGAGACAGGGTTTCACCATGTTGGCCAGGATGGTCGCAGTCTCTTGACCTCAAGATCTGCCCGCCTTGGCCTCCCAAAGTGCTAGGATTACAGGTGTGAGTTACTGCGCCCGCCAACGATATTGATTCCTCTTATCTATGGACATAGAATGTTTTTCCATTTGTTTGTGCCTTCTCTGATTTATTTGAGCAGTGGTTTGTAGTTCTCCTTGTAGAGACCTTTCACCTCACTTGTTAGCTATATTCTTAGGTATTTTATTCTTTTCGTTGCAGTTGTGAACGGGAGTTTGTTCCTGATTTGGCTCTTGGCTTGACTTTTGTTTGTGTATAGGAATGCTAGTAATTTTTGCACATTTATTTTGTATCCTAAGATTTTCCTGAAGTTCCTTATCAGCTTAATAAGCTTTTGGGTTGAGACTATGGGGTTTTCTAGATATATGATCATGTCATCTGCAAACAGGGATGGTTGACTGTGTCTCTTACTATTTGAATGTTCTTTATTCCTTTATCTTGCCTGATTGCCCTGGCCAGAACTTCCAGTACTATATTTAATAGGAGTAGTG
>NW_022318880.1:0-6457 GCF_002776525.5 Piliocolobus tephrosceles
CACTACTCCTATTAAATATAGTACTGGAAGTTCTGGCCAGGGCAATCGGGCAAGATAAAGAAATGAAGAACATTCAAATAGTAAGAGAAGAAGTCAACTATCCCTGTTTGCAGATGACATGATCATATATCTAGAAAACCCCATAGTCTCAACCCAAAAGCTTATTAAGCTGATAAGCAACTTCAGGAAAATCTTAGGATACAAAATAAATGTGCAAAAATTACTAGCATTTCTATACACAAACAAAAGTCAAGCCAAGACCCAAATCAGGAACAAACTCCCGTTCACAACTGCAACAAAAAGAATAAAATACCTAAGAATATAGCTAACAAGGGAGGTGAAAGGTCTCTACAAGCAGAACTACAAACCACTGCACAAATAAATCAGAGAAGGCACAAACAAATGGAAAAACATTCTATGTCCATAGATAAGAAGAATCAATATCGTTGGCCAGCGCAATAACTCACACCTGTAATCCTAGCACTTTGGGAGGCCAAGGCGGGCAGATCTTGAGGTCAAGAGATTGAGACCATCCTGGCCAACATGGTGAAACCCTGTCTCTACTAAAAATACAAAAATTAGCTGGGCATGGTGGTGTCCGCCTGTAGTCCTAGCTACTCGGGAGGTTAAGGCAGGAGAATCACTTGAATCCGGCAGGTGGAGGCTGCAGTGAGCTAAGATCATGCCACTGCACTCCAACCTGGCAACAGAGTGAGACTCCATCTCAAAATAGAGAAAAAAAGAGTCAATGTTGTTAAAATGGCCATACTGCCCAATGCAATTTACAGATTCAATGCTATGCCTATTAAACTATCACTGACATTCTTCACAGAACTACAAAAAACTATTTTAATATTCATATGGAACCAAATAAAAGCACGAATGGCCAAGGTAATCTTAAGCAAAAATAACAAAGCTGGAAGAATCACGCTACCCGACTTTGAGCTATGCTACAGGGCTACAGTAACCAAAATAGCATGGTACTGGTACAAAAACAGGCACATAGACCAATGGAACAGAATAGAGAACCCACAAGTAAGACCACACACCTACCGCTATCTGATCTTCAACAAACCTGACAAAAGCAAGCAATGGGGAGAGTATTCCCTATTCAATAAATGGTGCTAGGATAACTGGCTAGCCATACACAGAAGATTGAAATTGAACCTCTTCCTTACACCATATAAAAAAATCAACTCGAGAAGAATTAAAGACTTAAATGTAAAACTAAAACTATAGAAACCCTGGAAGACAACCTAGGCAATACCATTCAAAACAGTCACAGGCAAAGATTTCATGATAAAGACACCAAAAGCAATTGTCACAGTAACAAACATTGACAAATGGGATCTAATTAAACTAAAGACCTTCTGCACAGCAAAACAAACTATCAACAGAGTAAACAGACAACCTACAGATGCAAGAAAATATTTGCAAACTATGCATCTGACAAAGGTCTAATATCCAGCATCTATAAGGAACTTAATTTACAAGAAAGAAAACTGCCCCATTAAAAAATGGGCAAAGGACATGAACGGATACTTTGCAAAAGAAGACATACATGCGGCCAACAATCATATGAAAAACAGCTCAACATCAGTGATTATTAGAGAAATGCAAATCAAAATCACAGTGAGATACCATCTTACACCAGTCAGAATGGTGATTTTTAAAAATAATAAAACATTATAAACTATACCTAACATTTATAGAACACTCCACTCAACAACAGCAGAATACGCATTTTTCTAGAAGAAAATGACATCCTCAAACATTGTTCAGCAGAACTGTTACAATTTCTTTTTTAAAAACCTGAAATTTCTTCTTTTAATTGATAATCTTTTTTTGACTTTTATTTTAAGTTCAGGGGTACATGTGAAGGTTTGTTACACAGGTAGACCTTCGTCACGGGGGGTTATTGTACAGATCATTTCATCACCCAGGTATTAAGCCTAGTACTCACTAGTTATCTTTCCTGATCTTCTCCTTCCTCCCACCCTCCACCCTTCGAGATACCAGTGTGTGTTGTTACCCTCTATGTGTCCATGTCTTCTCATCAGGATGGCTATTAAAAAGCTAAAAACCAGATGCTGGTGAAGTTGTGGAAAGGAACAATTATACATTGTTGGTGGGAGTGTAAATTAGTTCAACCATTGTGGAAGACAGTGTGGTGATTCCTCAAAGACCTAAAGACATAAATGTCTTTCAGCCCAGCAATTCCATTACTAGGCATATACCCAAAAGAATATATATCAGTCTATCATAAAGGCACATAAACATGTATGTTCACTGGAGCACTACTCGTAACAGCAAGGACATGGAATCAACCTAAATGCCCAACAATGGGAGACTGGATAAAGAAAACGTGGTAGATATACACCATGGGATACTATGCAGCTAAAAAAACAACGAGATGGTGTCCTTTGCGCAAATATGAATGGAGCTGGAAGCCATTATCCTTAGCAAACTAATACAGGAACAGAAAACCAAATAGAGCATGTTCTCCTTTATAGTGGGAGCTGAATGAAGAGAGCATGTGGACACACGGAGGGCAATATTAGGGTGGAGGATAGAAGGAGAGAGAAGATCGGAAAAATAACTAATGGGCATCAGGCTTCATACGTGGGTGATGAAATAATCTGTACAACAAACCCCCATGACACAAGTTTACATGTGTACCAAACTGATATGAAGTGCTGGTGTGTCCAGAATTGGTGGGTTCTTGGTCTCACCAATTTCAAGAATGAAGCTGCAGACCCTTGCGGTGAGGTGTTACAGTTCTTACAGATGGTGAATCCGGAGTTTGTTCCTTCAGACGTTCAGACGTGTCTGGAGCTTTTTCCTTCTGGTGGGTTCGTGGTCTCGCTGGCTTCAGGAGTGAAGCTGCAGACCTTCCCAGTGAATGTTACAGCTGGTAACAGCAGTGTGGACCCAATGAGTGAGCAGCAGCAAGATTCATTGCAGAGTGAAAGAACAAAGCTTCCACAACGTGAAAGGGCACCGAGCAGATAGCCGCAGGCTGGCTCAGGCAGCCTGCTTTTATTCCCTTATCTGGCCCCACCCACATCCTGCTGATTGGTCCATTTTACAGAAAGTTGATTGGTCCACTTTACAGAGAGCTGATTGGTCTGTTTTGAGTGACTGCTGACAGGTCCGTTTACAATCCTTGAGCTAGACACAGTCACAGAGTGCTAGTTAGCTAGATACAGAATTAGCCAGATACAGAGTACCAATTGGTGTATTTACAAACCTTGAGCTAGACACAGAGTACTGATTGGTGTATTTACAAACCTTGAGCTAGACACAGAGTGCTGATTAGTGCACATACCATTCTCCGTCTAGATACAAAAGTTCTCCAAGTCCCCATCTGGTTCAGGACAGAGTGCTAGTCCTCCAAATCCCCACTAGGTTAGCTAGATACATGTTGGCAAACCTTGAGCTAGACACAGAGTGCTGATTGGTGCACATACCATTCTCCGGCTAGATATAAGTTCTCCAAGTCCCCATCTGGTTCAGGAACCCAGCTGGCTTCACCCAGTGGATCCTGCACCAGGGCTGCAGGCGGAGCTGCCCGCCAGTCCCAAGCCGAGCCGCACCTGCACTCTTCAGCCCTTGCGACCGGGTGCCACAGAGCAGGGGGCGGCGCCTGTCGGCAAGGCTCAGGCCGCGTGGGAGCCCACCGCAGCCGGAGGAGCTCAGACATGGCGGGCTGCAGGTCCGGAGCCCTGCCCCGGGGCAGCTAGGGCCCCGCGAGACTTTGAGTGTGGCCCCGGCGGGCCGGCACTGTTGGGGGACCTGGCACAACCTCCGCAGCTGCTGGCATGGGTGCCAAGCCCCTCACTGCCCTGGGCCGGCGGTGCCGGCCGGCCGCTCCGTGTGAAAAACTCACACCGGAACTCACACCGGCCCGGGAGCGCAGCGGGCAGCCCCGGTTCCCGCCTGCGCCTCTCCCTCCACACCTCTCCCTCCACACCTCCGCAAGCAGAGGGTGGGGGCTCCGGCCTCAGCCAGCCCAGAGAGGGACTCCCACGGTGCCGCGGCAGGCTGAAGGGCCCTTCAAGCGCCGCCACAGTGGACGCTGAGGCCCAGGACGCGCTGAGAGTGAGGGCTGCTAGCACTCTGTCACCTATCACTGGGAAGGGAAGAGGGTGGTTCCTTTAAATGATAGGGAAGGGAAGAAGGGAACTGCTGCCTAGAGTAGGGCGTGGTCGCTGGCTAGGGCTCCACCCCCACGGACCTAGGTGAGGACAGGCACTTCTGCTTTCACGCCCAAGTGTAGCATTTTCCAAGACCATCCTGGCCTGCCACATCCCCATCATGGGCCTATAAAAACCAGAGACCTCAGCAAGGCAGGGACACAAGCAGCTGGACATCATGAGGAACGCATCGGCAGACACAAGCGGCTGGTCATCAAAAGTACACTGGCAGAAGAGCAGGCCAACAGACACCACAGAAGGCCATCAGGCCATACCAGAGGAACAACAGCAGAGTTGGGCCGGAGCTGTTGGAAAAGAGTCCCGCCCCTGAGCAGCCCGACTCCAGGGGAAAACCATCTCCCTTCTGTCTCCCCTATCTGCTGAGAGCTACTTTTACTCAGTAAAAGCTCGCACTCATTCTCCAAGCCCACATGTGATTTGATTTTTCTGGTAAACCAAGGCAAGAAGCCCCCAGATGCAGAAATAGCTGTGTCCTTGTGATAAGGAAAGGGCTCTAATTGAGCTGAGTAACACATGCCACCTATAGATGGCAAACTAAAAGAGCACCCTGTAACACATGCCCCTAGGGCCTCAGCTGTAAACATTCAACCCTAGAGACTGCCATGGGGTTGAAGCCCCGGGGAGCCCGGCAGCCTATCTGTATGCTCCCCTAGAGGTTTCCCCACAGCCTGTGTGTATGCTCCCCTAGAGGTCTGAGCAGCAGGGCACTGAAGGTAACCACGCCCCCATCACATGCCCTGCAAGGGGGACAAGGGAACGTCTCCCGTTTCAAAACCTACACATGTATCTCTGAACTTAAAAAGAAAGTGCTAATCTACCCATTCACTCTGCTCAGAGTACCAGGAGTGAGAGTTCCCTGTATAGAATTTTTTTACTTTAAAATACAATCGTAGCAACTTTTTTGACACCTTAGCACCAGGCAATAAGAGGAAGTCCTTACTCCAGCATGGTGGAGACAGACTCAGGATGTGGCACAGTTGGGCCTCTCAAGGGCCAGGAATAAGATCAGGCCCCCAAACTTCTCCACTGGTGAACAGAGGTGGCCCCTACGGGACAGAAACATTTGACTCTTGAGGGCAACAAAGAGGCCTCTGTGAGAAAAAGCCTTCCCTGATTCCCTGATCCTACACCATGAAGAGGTAGTGAAAGCTGTGAGGCATTTGTGGTGGCCCCACAGGCTTTTATCTCAGCTCATATTTCCAAGGTTGGCAGAGTTGCAAACTGTGTAACATAAGAGATTTTTAGCTAGAACACCAGGAAAAGGTACTCCTGGGAACAAGAGTATGGGTGGAGGATCACAGGAGAAACAAATTTTTTTGCATGTGTTTACAAAGTTCTGGGCTCATTTCTTAGCTGGGCATGCACAAAACAAACTTGAATAAGCAGAACAAATGCCTTGAGGATTGAATTATGTATGATGTAGACTATTGCCTACATCCCAGACTAGCACCTGGGAGGCACACAGGTAGGCCAAACTAGAACATCCTTGCAAAACCTTGAAAAATGAAACTAAATAGTAGGCATTGTTTTTGAGAAAATTGTTCTTCAGGGTCTTTTTGTTAAGGGAGCCATTACTCTTAAATGGGTGACTGCATATAATGTTTTTGCTAAGATAGCTATTGCTAAGGGTGCTGTTGCTACAGCCATTGTTAAGGAAAGTAGTGTTGTTAAGGGTATTGTTGCTGGGGGCAATGTCATTAAGACATTTTTGCTAAGACCATAAGTCCAAGGAAGTTTTAACTAAGGAATTTACTTGTTCAGGTTGTTGTGGCAAGAATTGTTGCTAAGGATGCTATTGCCGATAGCCTGATTTTATTGATCACTCTTGTACAGTTGCTATGGCCACTGTTGCTAAGGGCAAGATTGCTCTGGCACTTGCTCATCACTGTTAGAAAGAATTTTATTTATTTATTTATTTATTTATTTATTTATTTATTTATTTATTTATTTATTTATTTAGAGACGGAGTCTGGCTCTGCCGCCCAGGCTGGAGTGCAGTGGCGCAATCTCGGCTCACTGCAAGCTCCGCCTCCCGGGATCTCGCCATTCTCCTGCCTCAGCCTCCCAAGTAGCTGGGACTACAGGTGCCCGCCACCACATCCGGCTAGTTTTTTGTATTTTTAGTAGAGACGGGGTTTCACCATGTTAGCCAGGATGGTCTCAATCTCCTGACCTAGTGATCTGCCCGCCTCAGCCTCCCAAAGTGCTGGGATTACAGGCGTGAGCCACTGCGCTTGGCC
>NW_022318881.1:0-6457 GCF_002776525.5 Piliocolobus tephrosceles
GGCCAAGCGCAGTGGCTCACGCCTGTAATCCCAGCACTTTGGGAGGCTGAGGCGGGCAGATCACTAGGTCAGGAGATTGAGACCATCCTGGCTAACATGGTGAAACCCCGTCTCTACTAAAAATACAAAAAACTAGCCGGATGTGGTGGCGGGCACCTGTAGTCCCAGCTACTTGGGAGGCTGAGGCAGGAGAATGGCGAGATCCCGGGAGGCGGAGCTTGCAGTGAGCCGAGATTGCGCCACTGCACTCCAGCCTGGGCGGCAGAGCCAGACTCCGTCTCTAAATAAATAAATAAATAAATAAATAAATAAATAAATAAATAAATAAATAAATAAATAAAATTCTTTCTAACAGTGATGAGCAAGTGCCAGAGCAATCTTGCCCTTAGCAACAGTGGCCATAGCAACTGTACAAGAGTGATCAATAAAATCAGGCTATCGGCAATAGCATCCTTAGCAACAATTCTTGCCACAACAACCTGAACAAGTAAATTCCTTAGTTAAAACTTCCTTGGACTTATGGTCTTAGCAAAAATGTCTTAATGACATTGCCCCCAGCAACAATACCCTTAACAACACTACTTTCCTTAACAATGGCTGTAGCAACAGCACCCTTAGCAATAGCTATCTTAGCAAAAACATTATATGCAGTCACCCATTTAAGAGTAATGGCTCCCTTAACAAAAAGACCCTGAAGAACAATTTTCTCAAAAACAATGCCTACTATTTAGTTTCATTTTTCAAGGTTTTGCAAGGATGTTCTAGTTTGGCCTACCTGTGTGCCTCCCAGGTGCTAGTCTGGGATGTAGGCAATAGTCTACATCATACATAATTCAATCCTCAAGGCATTTGTTCTGCTTATTCAAGTTTGTTTTGTGCATGCCCAGCTAAGAAATGAGCCCAGAACTTTGTAAACACATGCAAAAAAATTTGTTTCTCCTGTGATCCTCCACCCATACTCTTGTTCCCAGGAGTACCTTTTCCTGGTGTTCTAGCTAAAAATCTCTTATGTTACACAGTTTGCAACTCTGCCAACCTTGGAAATATGAGCTGAGATAAAAGCCTGTGGGGCCACCACAAATGCCTCACAGCTTTCACTACCTCTTCATGGTGTAGGATCAGGGAATCAGGGAAGGCTTTTTCTCACAGAGGCCTCTTTGTTGCCCTCAAGAGTCAAATGTTTCTGTCCCGTAGGGGCCACCTCTGTTCACCAGTGGAGAAGTTTGGGGGCCTGATCTTATTCCTGGCCCTTGAGAGGCCCAACTGTGCCACATCCTGAGTCTGTCTCCACCATGCTGGAGTAAGGACTTCCTCTTATTGCCTGGTGCTAAGGTGTCAAAAAAGTTGCTACGATTGTATTTTAAAGTAAAAAAATTCTATACAGGGAACTCTCACTCCTGGTACTCTGAGCAGAGTGAATGGGTAGATTAGCACTTTCTTTTTAAGTTCAGAGATACATGTGTAGGTTTTGAAACGGGAGACGTTCCCTTGTCCCCCTTGCAGGGCATGTGATGGGGGCGTGGTTACCTTCAGTGCCCTGCTGCTCAGACCTCTAGGGGAGCATACACACAGGCTGTGGGGAAACCTCTAGGGGAGCATACAGATAGGCTGCCGGGCTCCCCGGGGCTTCAACCCCATGGCAGTCTCTAGGGTTGAATGTTTACAGCTGAGGCCCTAGGGGCATGTGTTACAGGGTGCTCTTTTAGTTTGCCATCTATAGGTGGCATGTGTTACTCAGCTCAATTAGAGCCCTTTCCTTATCACAAGGACACAGCTATTTCTGCATCTGGGGGCTTCTTGCCTTGGTTTACCAGAAAAATCAAATCACATGTGGGCTTGGAGAATGAGTGCGAGCTTTTACTGAGTAAAAGTAGCTCTCAGCAGATAGGGGAGACAGAAGGGAGATGGTTTTCCCCTGGAGTCGGGCTGCTCAGGGGCGGGACTCTTTTCCAACAGCTCCGGCCCAACTCTGCTGTTGTTCCTCTGGTATGGCCTGATGGCCTTCTGTGGTGTCTGTTGGCCTGCTCTTCTGCCAGTGTACTTTTGATGACCAGCCGCTTGTGTCTGCCGATGCGTTCCTCATGATGTCCAGCTGCTTGTGTCCCTGCCTTGCTGAGGTCTCTGGTTTTTATAGGCCCATGATGGGGATGTGGCAGGCCAGGATGGTCTTGGAAAATGCTACACTTGGGCGTGAAAGCAGAAGTGCCTGTCCTCACCTAGGTCCGTGGGGGTGGAGCCCTAGCCAGCGACCACGCCCTACTCTAGGCAGCAGTTCCCTTCTTCCCTTCCCTATCATTTAAAGGAACCACCCTCTTCCCTTCCCAGTGATAGGTGACAGAGTGCTAGCAGCCCTCACTCTCAGCGCGTCCTGGGCCTCAGCGTCCACTGTGGCGGCGCTTGAAGGGCCCTTCAGCCTGCCGCGGCACCGTGGGAGTCCCTCTCTGGGCTGGCTGAGGCCGGAGCCCCCACCCTCTGCTTGCGGAGGTGTGGAGGGAGAGGTGTGGAGGGAGAGGCGCAGGCGGGAACCGGGGCTGCCCGCTGCGCTCCCGGGCCGGTGTGAGTTCCGGTGTGAGTTTTTCACACGGAGCGGCCGGCCGGCACCGCCGGCCCAGGGCAGTGAGGGGCTTGGCACCCATGCCAGCAGCTGCGGAGGTTGTGCCAGGTCCCCCAACAGTGCCGGCCCGCCGGGGCCACACTCAAAGTCTCGCGGGGCCCTAGCTGCCCCGGGGCAGGGCTCCGGACCTGCAGCCCGCCATGTCTGAGCTCCTCCGGCTGCGGTGGGCTCCCACGCGGCCTGAGCCTTGCCGACAGGCGCCGCCCCCTGCTCTGTGGCACCCGGTCGCAAGGGCTGAAGAGTGCAGGTGCGGCTCGGCTTGGGACTGGCGGGCAGCTCCGCCTGCAGCCCTGGTGCAGGATCCACTGGGTGAAGCCAGCTGGGTTCCTGAACCAGATGGGGACTTGGAGAACTTATATCTAGCCGGAGAATGGTATGTGCACCAATCAGCACTCTGTGTCTAGCTCAAGGTTTGCCAACATGTATCTAGCTAACCTAGTGGGGATTTGGAGGACTAGCACTCTGTCCTGAACCAGATGGGGACTTGGAGAACTTTTGTATCTAGACGGAGAATGGTATGTGCACTAATCAGCACTCTGTGTCTAGCTCAAGGTTTGTAAATACACCAATCAGTACTCTGTGTCTAGCTCAAGGTTTGTAAATACACCAATTGGTACTCTGTATCTGGCTAATTCTGTATCTAGCTAACTAGCACTCTGTGACTGTGTCTAGCTCAAGGATTGTAAACGGACCTGTCAGCAGTCACTCAAAACAGACCAATCAGCTCTCTGTAAAGTGGACCAATCAACTTTCTGTAAAATGGACCAATCAGCAGGATGTGGGTGGGGCCAGATAAGGGAATAAAAGCAGGCTGCCTGAGCCAGCCTGCGGCTATCTGCTCGGTGCCCTTTCACGTTGTGGAAGCTTTGTTCTTTCACTCTGCAATGAATCTTGCTGCTGCTCACTCATTGGGTCCACACTGCTGTTACCAGCTGTAACATTCACTGGGAAGGTCTGCAGCTTCACTCCTGAAGCCAGCGAGACCACGAACCCACCAGAAGGAAAAAGCTCCAGACACGTCTGAACGTCTGAAGGAACAAACTCCGGATTCACCATCTGTAAGAACTGTAACACCTCACCGCAAGGGTCTGCAGCTTCATTCTTGAAATTGGTGAGACCAAGAACCCACCAATTCTGGACACACCAGCACTTCATATCAGTTTGGTACACATGTAAACTTGTGTCATGGGGGTTTGTTGTACAGATTATTTCATCACCCACGTATGAAGCCTGATGCCCATTAGTTATTTTTCCGATCTTCTCTCTCCTTCTATCCTCCACCCTAATATTGCCCTCCGTGTGTCCACATGCTCTCTTCATTCAGCTCCCACTATAAAGGAGAACATGCTCTATTTGGTTTTCTGTTCCTGTATTAGTTTGCTAAGGATAATGGCTTCCAGCTCCATTCATATTTGCGCAAAGGACACCATCTCGTTGTTTTTTTAGCTGCATAGTATCCCATGGTGTATATCTACCACGTTTTCTTTATCCAGTCTCCCATTGTTGGGCATTTAGGTTGATTCCATGTCCTTGCTGTTACGAGTAGTGCTCCAGTGAACATACATGTTTATGTGCCTTTATGATAGACTGATATATATTCTTTTGGGTATATGCCTAGTAATGGAATTGCTGGGCTGAAAGACATTTATGTCTTTAGGTCTTTGAGGAATCACCACACTGTCTTCCACAATGGTTGAACTAATTTACACTCCCACCAACAATGTATAATTGTTCCTTTCCACAACTTCACCAGCATCTGGTTTTTAGCTTTTTAATAGCCATCCTGATGAGAAGACATGGACACATAGAGGGTAACAACACACACTGGTATCTCGAAGGGTGGAGGGTGGGAGGAAGGAGAAGATCAGGAAAGATAACTAGTGAGTACTAGGCTTAATACCTGGGTGATGAAATGATCTGTACAATAACCCCCCGTGACGAAGGTCTACCTGTGTAACAAACCTTCACATGTACCCCTGAACTTAAAATAAAAGTCAAAAAAAGATTATCAATTAAAAGAAGAAATTTCAGGTTTTTAAAAAAGAAATTGTAACAGTTCTGCTGAACAATGTTTGAGGATGTCATTTTCTTCTAGAAAAATGCGTATTCTGCTGTTGTTGAGTGGAGTGTTCTATAAATGTTAGGTATAGTTTATAATGTTTTATTATTTTTAAAAATCACCATTCTGACTGGTGTAAGATGGTATCTCACTGTGATTTTGATTTGCATTTCTCTAATAATCACTGATGTTGAGCTGTTTTTCATATGATTGTTGGCCGCATGTATGTCTTCTTTTGCAAAGTATCCGTTCATGTCCTTTGCCCATTTTTTAATGGGGCAGTTTTCTTTCTTGTAAATTAAGTTCCTTATAGATGCTGGATATTAGACCTTTGTCAGATGCATAGTTTGCAAATATTTTCTTGCATCTGTAGGTTGTCTGTTTACTCTGTTGATAGTTTGTTTTGCTGTGCAGAAGGTCTTTAGTTTAATTAGATCCCATTTGTCAATGTTTGTTACTGTGACAATTGCTTTTGGTGTCTTTATCATGAAATCTTTGCCTGTGACTGTTTTGAATGGTATTGCCTAGGTTGTCTTCCAGGGTTTCTATAGTTTTAGTTTTACATTTAAGTCTTTAATTCTTCTCGAGTTGATTTTTTTATATGGTGTAAGGAAGAGGTTCAATTTCAATCTTCTGTGTATGGCTAGCCAGTTATCCTAGCACCATTTATTGAATAGGGAATACTCTCCCCATTGCTTGCTTTTGTCAGGTTTGTTGAAGATCAGATAGCGGTAGGTGTGTGGTCTTACTTGTGGGTTCTCTATTCTGTTCCATTGGTCTATGTGCCTGTTTTTGTACCAGTACCATGCTATTTTGGTTACTGTAGCCCTGTAGCATAGCTCAAAGTCGGGTAGCGTGATTCTTCCAGCTTTGTTATTTTTGCTTAAGATTACCTTGGCCATTCGTGCTTTTATTTGGTTCCATATGAATATTAAAATAGTTTTTTGTAGTTCTGTGAAGAATGTCAGTGATAGTTTAATAGGCATAGCATTGAATCTGTAAATTGCATTGGGCAGTATGGCCATTTTAACAACATTGACTCTTTTTTTCTCTATTTTGAGATGGAGTCTCACTCTGTTGCCAGGTTGGAGTGCAGTGGCATGATCTTAGCTCACTGCAGCCTCCACCTGCCGGATTCAAGTGATTCTCCTGCCTTAACCTCCCGAGTAGCTAGGACTACAGGCGGACACCACCATGCCCAGCTAATTTTTGTATTTTTAGTAGAGACAGGGTTTCACCATGTTGGCCAGGATGGTCTCAATCTCTTGACCTCAAGATCTGCCCGCCTTGGCCTCCCAAAGTGCTAGGATTACAGGTGTGAGTTATTGCGCTGGCCAACGATATTGATTCTTCTTATCTATGGACATAGAATGTTTTTCCATTTGTTTGTGCCTTCTCTGATTTATTTGTGCAGTGGTTTGTAGTTCTGCTTGTAGAGACCTTTCACCTCCCTTGTTAGCTATATTCTTAGGTATTTTATTCTTTTTGTTGCAGTTGTGAACGGGAGTTTGTTCCTGATTTGGGTCTTGGCTTGACTTTTGTTTGTGTATAGAAATGCTAGTAATTTTTGCACATTTATTTTGTATCCTAAGATTTTCCTGAAGTTGCTTATCAGCTTAATAAGCTTTTGGGTTGAGACTATGGGGTTTTCTAGATATATGATCATGTCATCTGCAAACAGGGATAGTTGACTTCTTCTCTTACTATTTGAATGTTCTTCATTTCTTTATCTTGCCCGATTGCCCTGGCCAGAACTTCCAGTACTATATTTAATAGGAGTAGTG
>NW_022318882.1:0-5478 GCF_002776525.5 Piliocolobus tephrosceles
GGAGCCAATCAGAAACTGCCGAATGTTCAAACTTCAAAATGTCAACCAATCCCAATCTTGTAACTGCAAAAATGCCCTAATCTTCTGTAACCTGTTTGTGCCTTACTATAAAAAGCAGGCTCGAGCTGTGCTCGGGACCTCTCTCTTGCCCTCCTGACTACGCCTGTACGGAGAGAGGTCCGGGTTCGAACCTGCAATAAAGTGATCCCGGCCGCTTGGCTTTGACTTCGGTTTCTGGTGGTCGTCTTTGAGGGGGGTCTCGGAACTCAGGGCACAACATTTGGGGGCTCTCCCGGGATTCCCCCCTGAGCCCACCAGACTCCAGGTCAAGGGGTCATCACTAATCAGTAAGTAAGCCGGCTTTGTCTCTGTCTGTCTTTGTCTCTCTGAGGAATCCCGTGGGATCTGTACTGAGGTTGGCATAGTCTTGGCGGACGCGCTATAAGACAGCCACCAGGGACCGGTAGGAGTCGTCCTCCGGTGCCCATCTGGGGCCTCTGTATTCTGTTGGCCCGTCTGACTCTGATCGGGAACTAAACCCGAAACGCGCTTGCGGAACTGTTGTCTGTTGTTGCTGTTGTAGACTGTTACTTGTTTAGAACTCACTTTCACTTTTCAGGAGCCCCTGGAGGAGACAAAAGTTACTTCAAATCCTGTTACTGATATTTCTCTGTATCCCTTTCTCTACCTCCAGGGGTTCCTGAAATGGGCGGCGCCCAGAGTACGCCACTCTCTCTCCTTGTAAATAACTTTAAAGATGTCAAAACTAGGGGCTATGACCTTAGTGTAGAGCTAAAGAAAGGAAAATTGATAACCTTCTGCCGCTCAGAGTGGCACACTTTCGATGTAGGGTGGCCTCCCGAGGGAACATTTTGCCTCCCTATTATCACTAAGGTAAAAACTAAAATTTTCCTACCAGGACGTTCGGGGCATCCTGATCAGATCCCCTACATCTTGATATGGCAAGACCTGTGGAAAACCCACCATCCTGGCTAACTCCTTTCGTACTGGCCCCGGAGCCATGTAAAGCACTGGTCGCACGACCAGTGGAGAACTCTCACAAGCCAAGAACACCATCTGCACCCCTCCACCCTGTGTTGTCTGACAGTCAGGACCCTCTAACCTTAGAACCCCCACCCTATCTCCCTCATCCCAGTCCTCAACCTAAGGCCCCACCAGCAGCCTTCCCCGGGGGACACGAGGAACGGGAGGCAGCGGCCGCGCCAGTGGCAATCGAAAATGAAAATAGTTCCGGGGGACCAGCGGGACAAACACGTGGACGCGCCCAATGCGAGACAGTCCCGCAGCCCCCTGATTCCACTGTGGCACTCCCCCTGAGGGAAATAGGACCCCCTGATGATACGGGCAACCCTAGGCTCCAGTATTGGCCATTTTCCACCAGTGACTTATACAACTGGAAAACCCAGAATGCCCGGTTCTCAGATAACCCCAAAGACCTAACGGCCCTTCTAGACAGTGTTATGTTCACCCACAACCCACCTGGGATGACTGTCAGCAGCTCCTCCGGATTCTGTTCACGACGGAGGAGCGAGAAAGAATACAGGTTGAGGCCAGAAAACTGGTTCCCGGAGATGACGGCCAGCCGACCGCCAATCCTGACCTCATCAATGCAGCTTTCCCTCTGACCAGACCTAGATGGGATTACAACACGGCAGAAGGTAGGGGAAGGCTACTCGTTTATCGCCAGACTCTAATGGCGGGTCTCCGGGCTGCCGCTCGCAAGCCCACTAATTTGGCCAAGGTATACTCTGTATTGCAGGGAAAAACAGAAAGCCCAGCTGTCTATTTAGAAAGGTTAATGGAAGCCTTTAGGCAGTTTACCCCTATGGACCCAGAAGCTCCTGAAAACCAGGCGGCTGTCATTATGTCCTTTGTAAATCAGGCCGCCCCAGACATTAAGAAAAAACTCCAAAAATTAGAAGATTTAGAGGGAATTACGCCCCACATCCGCCGGCTGTTAGATCAAGGAGTTCTGCGCGCCTGTCATTCGCCGTGGAACACTCCGTTGTTACCGGTCCGTAAACCTAATAGTAAAGACTATAGGCCGGTGCAAGATTTGAGAGAAGTCAACAAAAGAGTCATGGACATACACCCCACCGTACCCAAACCCAACCCATATACCCTCTTAAGTACTTTGAACCCTGAAAAACAGTGGTATACTGTCCTTGATTTAAAAGATGCTCTTTTCAGCCTACCCTTGGCTCCCAAAAGTCAAGAGCTTTTTGCATTTGAATGGACAGACCCCGAGAGGGGTATAAACGGCCAGCTAACATGGACCAGATTGCCACAGGGATTCAAGAACTCGCCAACCCTGTTCGACGAAGCCCTCCACGAAGATCTGGGTATCGACGGCAACACCCTGAAATAACTCTTTTGCAGTATGTTGATGATCTTTTAGTAGCGGCCAAATCCCCGGAAGCCTGTGTTCAAGGAACCGAAGACCTCCTAAAGACTTTGGGGAAGCTAGGCTACCGGGCCTCAGCAAAAAAGGCTCAAATCTGCAAATCAGAGGTAACCTATCTGGGATACCTGTTAAAAGGGGGGCAACGTCGGTTAACCAGTGCCCGGAAAGAGACAGTCCTACATATCCCTAGACCCCAATCAACGCGACAAGTAAGAAAATTCCTGGGGTCGGCGGGGTTCTGTAGGTTATGGATACCCAGGTTTGCAGAGTTAGCCAAGCCCCTATACCAGGCAACAAAGGAACAGCAGCCCTTCAATTGGACGGAAGAGGCTGAGTTGGCCTTCCAACAGATCAAAACCGCTCTGTTATCAGCCCCGGCGCTGGGACTCCCTGATGTCTCCAAGCCCTTCCACTTATACGTGGACGAAAGCAGGGGCGTTGCCAAAGCAGTATTAACTCAGTATTTAGGCCCCTGGCGGAGGCCAGTTGCCTATCTGTCAAAAAAATTGGACCCAGTAGCCGCAGGATGGCTTCCCTGACTCCGAATAATCGCAGCAACCGCTTTGATAGTGCGAGATGCTGATAAACTGATCATGGGCCAGGAACTACGGGTCACTACTCCACATGCCATTGAAGGCGTTCTCAGACAGCCACCTGATCGATGGATTAGCAATGCCCGGCTCACCCACTACCAGGGGCTACTGCTAAACCCCCTCAGGATAACCTTCCTGCCCCCAACGACCCTGAACCCTGTGTCACTACTGCTAAATCTGGACTTAGAAACCCCGTTCCATGACTGCTCCGAGATATTGGCCCAGGTGCACGGAGTCAGGGAAGACCTGCAAGACCACCCACTGCCCGACGCCAACCTTATCTGGTTCACCAATGGGAGCAGTTTCGTCTACCAAGGACAAAGGTATGCAGGGGCGGCGGTAACTTCAGAAACCGAAATAGTTTGGGCAGAGCCTTTGCCCCCGAGGACATCAGCTCAAAAAGCTGAATTAGTGGCTTTAACCCAAGCCCTAAAAATGGGAAGAGACCACAAACTGACAATATATACTGACAGTCGGTATGCTTTTGCTACCGCCCACATACATGGGGCAATATACAGAGAAAGGGGGCTCCTCATGGCAGAAGGAAAAAATATCAAAAATAAGGAAGAAATCCTAGCCTTACTAGCAGCCCTTTGGGGACCCAGAAAGCTAGCAATAGTCCACTGCCCAGGACACCAAAAGGCTACTGACTCAGTCTCCCGAGGAAATAACTTGGCCGATCAGACTGCTAAAAATGTGGCTAAAACTCTCACACAACTACTGGCCCTACAACTACCTGACCCGGGGCCCAAAGAGTTACCCCCAAATCCAGAATACTCAGAGAGTGACCTTCAGTGGATAGACAAACTTCCCATGGCCCAAATCCTTAATAATTGGTGGAAAGACTCTGAAAATAACATCATACTCCCAGAAAAATTAGGACAACGAGTGTTAGAACAAATCCATCGGAGCACCCATTTAGGCTCGCAGCGAATACTGGACTTAATAAGACGCTCTAAACTAAAAATTAAAGATGCCTCCAGAAAGGCTGATCAAGTAGTCAAAAACTGTGCGGTTTGCCAACTCAATAAGGCAGGTAACCAACCCCAAAGCAGTGGAAAAAGACAGAGAGGAGACAGACCTGGGGCCTATTGGGAAGTTGACTTCACAGAAATAAAACCAGGAAAATATGGATATAAATACTTGCTAGTCTTTGTAGATACCTTTTCAGGATGGACGGAAGCTTTCCCCGCAAAGAGAGAGACTGCTCAGGTTGTGGCGAAAAAAATCCTAGAAGAAATCTTGCCCAGGTATGGATTCCCAGTTATGATAGGATCAGACAATGGGCCTGCCTTCATCGCTAAGGTAAGTCAGGGACTGGCTTCCATTCTCGGGGCTGATTGGAAATTACATTGTGCATACCGCCCCCAGAGCTCAGGGCAGGTAGAAAGAATGAATAGAACATTAAAAGAGACCCTAACTAAATTGACCATGGAGACTGGCGCTAACTGGGTATTCCTTCTCCCCTACTCTCTGTTCAGAGTGCGTAACTCCCCTTACAAATTAGGACTTACCCCTTATGAAATTATGTATGGTCGGCCTCCCCCTATCATCCCTGACCTGAAAGACAATCTCATTAAAACTGGAGCCGATGATAGTCTTAAACTCTTATTCTCCCTACAAACTCTACAGAAAGTTCATGAGGAGGTCTGGCCTAACCTAAGAGAGCTGTACAAAACAGGACCTCCACCCGAACCACATCAGTTCCAGCCAGGAGATTGGGTTCTCATCAAACGCCATCGGCAAGAGACCTTAGAGCCGAGGTGGAAAGGACCGTTCCAGATAATCTTGACAACACCAACCGCACTCAAGGTGGGAGGAATCGCCGCCTGGATCCATTGCACACACGCCAAACCAGTGGATCCAGTCTCGGACCTCGTCGGACCGCCAGCGGCTTGGACAATCAACCAGACTAAAGACAATGCTTTAAAACTCACCTTGCGCCGTCAACAACCTAAACTGTAAATATGATATCCCTTTCCCTCACAACGCTTTTGCTTGTACAGGCCTTTATCTGGGAGACCCAATCACAGGGGGCCTCATCCCCGTTTGCTTGGCGTTTTTACTTAACTGAGAATTGGACCGACCATGCCCAGACACAAAAAGAGAGCCAGGTCTTGGCAACGGCTGACTGCCACCCTGCAGTGTGCCAAACGGCCATCTATCTAAATTTCTCTGATTTTGCTGCACAACTGGGAAAGGTCACCCCCGCTATCTGTTTTCTCTTTGACCAACGAATCACCTGTTGTAAAAATTCTTGGGTCGAACAGAATGTCGGTTGTCCCTATGGGTCCTGTAAAATCCACACTGTCCAACTAACGGT
This sequence comes from Piliocolobus tephrosceles, assembly GCF_002776525.5. NCBI lineage: Eukaryota > Metazoa > Chordata > Mammalia > Primates > Cercopithecidae > Piliocolobus > Piliocolobus tephrosceles. The sequence goes on from NW_022318882.1 coordinate 5,342, forward strand.
CCTTAGAGCCCAGTACCAGCCCGTCATAACAGCAGAGTCAGACATCTAAGACCCAAGATTGGCTCTTAAAGGTACCAGAGACGGGGGGGATGAAAAGACTAAAAGGCAGAAATGAAATCCACAGGCAGACAGCCGGG
>NW_022318883.1:0-5478 GCF_002776525.5 Piliocolobus tephrosceles
CCCGGCTGTCTGCCTGTGGATTTCATTTCTGCCTTTTAGTCTTTTCATCCCCCCCGTCTCTGGTACCTTTAAGAGCCAATCTTGGGTCTTAGATGTCTGACTCTGCTGTTATGACGGGCTGGTACTGGGCTCTAAGGACCGTTAGTTGGACAGTGTGGATTTTACAGGACCCATAGGGACAACCGACATTCTGTTCGACCCAAGAATTTTTACAACAGGTGATTCGTTGGTCAAAGAGAAAACAGATAGCGGGGGTGACCTTTCCCAGTTGTGCAGCAAAATCAGAGAAATTTAGATAGATGGCCGTTTGGCACACTGCAGGGTGGCAGTCAGCCGTTGCCAAGACCTGGCTCTCTTTTTGTGTCTGGGCATGGTCGGTCCAATTCTCAGTTAAGTAAAAACGCCAAGCAAACGGGGATGAGGCCCCCTGTGATTGGGTCTCCCAGATAAAGGCCTGTACAAGCAAAAGCGTTGTGAGGGAAAGGGATATCATATTTACAGTTTAGGTTGTTGACGGCGCAAGGTGAGTTTTAAAGCATTGTCTTTAGTCTGGTTGATTGTCCAAGCCGCTGGCGGTCCGACGAGGTCCGAGACTGGATCCACTGGTTTGGCGTGTGTGCAATGGATCCAGGCGGCGATTCCTCCCACCTTGAGTGCGGTTGGTGTTGTCAAGATTATCTGGAACGGTCCTTTCCACCTCGGCTCTAAGGTCTCTTGCCGATGGCGTTTGATGAGAACCCAATCTCCTGGCTGGAACTGATGTGGTTCGGGTGGAGGTCCTGTTTTGTACAGCTCTCTTAGGTTAGGCCAGACCTCCTCATGAACTTTCTGTAGAGTTTGTAGGGAGAATAAGAGTTTAAGACTATCATCGGCTCCAGTTTTAATGAGATTGTCTTTCAGGTCAGGGATGATAGGGGGAGGCCGACCATACATAATTTCATAAGGGGTAAGTCCTAATTTGTAAGGGGAGTTACGCACTCTGAACAGAGAGTAGGGGAGAAGGAATACCCAGTTAGCGCCAGTCTCCATGGTCAATTTAGTTAGGGTCTCTTTTAATGTTCTATTCATTCTTTCTACCTGCCCTGAGCTCTGGGGGCGGTATGCACAATGTAATTTCCAATCAGCCCCGAGAATGGAAGCCAGTCCCTGACTTACCTTAGCGATGAAGGCAGGCCCATTGTCTGATCCTATCATAACTGGGAATCCATACCTGGGCAAGATTTCTTCTAGGATTTTTTTCGCCACAACCTGAGCAGTCTCTCTCTTTGCGGGGAAAGCTTCCGTCCATCCTGAAAAGGTATCTACAAAGACTAGCAAGTATTTATATCCATATTTTCCTGGTTTTATTTCTGTGAAGTCAACTTCCCAATAGGCCCCAGGTCTGTCTCCTCTCTGTCTTTTTCCACTGCTTTGGGGTTGGTTACCTGCCTTATTGAGTTGGCAAACCGCACAGTTTTTGACTACTTGATCAGCCTTTCTGGAGGCATCTTTAATTTTTAGTTTAGAGCGTCTTATTAAGTCCAGTATTCGCTGCGAGCCTAAATGGGTGCTCCGATGGATTTGTTCTAACACTCGTTGTCCTAATTTTTCTGGGAGTATGATGTTATTTTCAGAGTCTTTCCACCAATTATTAAGGATTTGGGCCATGGGAAGTTTGTCTATCCACTGAAGGTCACTCTCTGAGTATTCTGGATTTGGGGGTAACTCTTTGGGCCCCGGGTCAGGTAGTTGTAGGGCCAGTAGTTGTGTGAGAGTTTTAGCCACATTTTTAGCAGTCTGATCGGCCAAGTTATTTCCTCGGGAGACTGAGTCAGTAGCCTTTTGGTGTCCTGGGCAGTGGACTATTGCTAGCTTTCTGGGTCCCCAAAGGGCTGCTAGTAAGGCTAGGATTTCTTCCTTATTTTTGATATTTTTTCCTTCTGCCATGAGGAGCCCCCTTTCTCTGTATATTGCCCCATGTATGTGGGCGGTAGCAAAAGCATACCGACTGTCAGTATATATTGTCAGTTTGTGGTCTCTTCCCATTTTTAGGGCTTGGGTTAAAGCCACTAATTCAGCTTTTTGAGCTGATGTCCTCGGGGGCAAAGGCTCTGCCCAAACTATTTCGGTTTCTGAAGTTACCGCCGCCCCTGCATACCTTTGTCCTTGGTAGACGAAACTGCTCCCATTGGTGAACCAGATAAGGTTGGCGTCGGGCAGTGGGTGGTCTTGCAGGTCTTCCCTGACTCCGTGCACCTGGGCCAATATCTCGGAGCAGTCATGGAACGGGGTTTCTAAGTCCAGATTTAGCAGTAGTGACACAGGGTTCAGGGTCGTTGGGGGCAGGAAGGTTATCCTGAGGGGGTTTAGCAGTAGCCCCTGGTAGTGGGTGAGCCGGGCATTGCTAATCCATCGATCAGGTGGCTGTCTGAGAACGCCTTCAATGGCATGTGGAGTAGTGACCCGTAGTTCCTGGCCCATGATCAGTTTATCAGCATCTCGCACTATCAAAGCGGTTGCTGCGATTATTCGGAGTCAGGGAAGCCATCCTGCGGCTACTGGGTCCAATTTTTTTGACAGATAGGCAACTGGCCTCCGCCAGGGGCCTAAATACTGAGTTAATACTGCTTTGGCAACGCCCCTGCTTTCGTCCACGTATAAGTGGAAGGGCTTGGAGACATCAGGGAGTCCCAGCGCCGGGGCTGATAACAGAGCGGTTTTGATCTGTTGGAAGGCCAACTCAGCCTCTTCCGTCCAATTGAAGGGCTGCTGTTCCTTTGTTGCCTGGTATAGGGGCTTGGCTAACTCTGCAAACCTGGGTATCCATAACCTACAGAACCCCGCCGACCCCAGGAATTTTCTTACTTGTCGCGTTGATTGGGGTCTAGGGATATGTAGGACTGTCTCTTTCCGGGCACTGGTTAACCGACGTTGCCCCCCTTTTAACAGGTATCCCAGATAGGTTACCTCTGATTTGCAGATTTGAGCCTTTTTTGCTGAGGCCCGGTAGCCTAGCTTCCCCAAAGTCTTTAGGAGGTCTTCGGTTCCTTGAACACAGGCTTCCGGGGATTTGGCCGCTACTAAAAGATCATCAACATACTGCAAAAGAGTTATTTCAGGGTGTTGCCGTCGATACCCAGATCTTCGTGGAGGGCTTCGTCGAACAGGGTTGGCGAGTTCTTGAATCCCTGTGGCAATCTGGTCCATGTTAGCTGGCCGTTTATACCCCTCTCGGGGTCTGTCCATTCAAATGCAAAAAGCTCTTGACTTTTGGGAGCCAAGGGTAGGCTGAAAAGAGCATCTTTTAAATCAAGGACAGTATACCACTGTTTTTCAGGGTTCAAAGTACTTAAGAGGGTATATGGGTTGGGTTTGGGTACGGTGGGGTGTATGTCCATGACTCTTTTGTTGACTTCTCTCAAATCTTGCACCGGCCTATAGTCTTTACTATTAGGTTTACGGACCGGTAACAACGGAGTGTTCCACGGCGAATGACAGGCGCGCAGAACTCCTTGATCTAACAGCCGGCGGATGTGGGGCGTAATTCCCTCTAAATCTTCTAATTTTTGGAGTTTTTTCTTAATGTCTGGGGCGGCCTGATTTACAAAGGACATAATGACAGCCGCCTGGTTTTCAGGAGCTTCTGGGTCCATAGGGGTAAACTGCCTAAAGGCTTCCATTAACCTTTCTAAATAGACAGCTGGGCTTTCTGTTTTTCCCTGCAATACAGAGTATACCTTGGCCAAATTAGTGGGCTTGCGAGCGGCAGCCCGGAGACCCGCCATTAGAGTCTGGCGATAAACGAGTAGCCTTCCCCTACCTTCTGCCGTGTTGTAATCCCATCTAGGTCTGGTCAGAGGGAAAGCTGCATTGATGAGGTCAGGATTGGCGGTCGGCTGGCCGTCATCTCCGGGAACCAGTTTTCTGGCCTCAACCTGTATTCTTTCTCGCTCCTCCGTCGTGAACAGAATCCGGAGGAGCTGCTGACAGTCATCCCAGGTGGGTTGTGGGTGAACATAACACTGTCTAGAAGGGCCGTTAGGTCTTTGGGGTTATCTGAGAACCGGGCATTCTGGGTTTTCCAGTTGTATAAGTCACTGGTGGAAAATGGCCAATACTGGAGCCTAGGGTTGCCCGTATCATCAGGGGGTCCTATTTCCCTCAGGGGGAGTGCCACAGTGGAATCAGGGGGCTGCGGGACTGTCTCGCATTGGGCGCGTCCACGTGTTTGTCCCGCTGGTCCCCCGGAACTATTTTCATTTTCGATTGCCACTGGCGCGGCCGCTGCCTCCCGTTCCTCGTGTCCCCCGGGGAAGGCTGCTGGTGGGGCCTTAGGTTGAGGACTGGGATGAGGGAGATAGGGTGGGGGTTCTAAGGTTAGAGGGTCCTGACTGTCAGACAACACAGGGTGGAGGGGTGCAGATGGTGTTCTTGGCTTGTGAGAGTTCTCCACTGGTCGTGCGACCAGTGCTTTACATGGCTCCGGGGCCAGTACGAAAGGAGTTAGCCAGGATGGTGGGTTTTCCACAGGTCTTGCCATATCAAGATGTAGGGGATCTGATCAGGATGCCCCGAACGTCCTGGTAGGAAAATTTTAGTTTTTACCTTAGTGATAATAGGGAGGCAAAATGTTCCCTCGGGAGGCCACCCTACATCGAAAGTGTGCCACTCTGAGCGGCAGAAGGTTATCAATTTTCCTTTCTTTAGCTCTACACTAAGGTCATAGCCCCTAGTTTTGACATCTTTAAAGTTATTTACAAGGAGAGAGAGTGGCGTACTCTGGGCGCCGCCCATTTCAGGAACCCCTGGAGGTAGAGAAAGGGATACAGAGAAATATCAGTAACAGGATTTGAAGTAACTTTTGTCTCCTCCAGGGGCTCCTGAAAAGTGAAAGTGAGTTCTAAACAAGTAACAGTCTACAACAGCAACAACAGACAACAGTTCCGCAAGCGCGTTTCGGGTTTAGTTCCCGATCAGAGTCAGACGGGCCAACAGAATACAGAGGCCCCAGATGGGCACCGGAGGACGACTCCTACCGGTCCCTGGTGGCTGTCTTATAGCGCGTCCGCCAAGACTATGCCAACCTCAGTACAGATCCCACGGGATTCCTCAGAGAGACAAAGACAGACAGAGACAAAGCCGGCTTACTTACTGATTAGTGATGACCCCTTGACCTGGAGTCTGGTGGGCTCAGGGGGGAATCCCGGGAGAGCCCCCAAATGTTGTGCCCTGAGTTCCGAGACCCCCCTCAAAGACGACCACCAGAAACCGAAGTCAAAGCCAAGCGGCCGGGATCACTTTATTGCAGGTTCGAACCCGGACCTCTCTCCGTACAGGCGTAGTCAGGAGGGCAAGAGAGAGGTCCCGAGCACAGCTCGAGCCTGCTTTTTATAGTAAGGCACAAACAGGTTACAGAAGATTAGGGCATTTTTGCAGTTACAAGATTGGGATTGGTTGACATTTTGAAGTTTGAACATTCGGCAGTTTCTGATTGGCTCC
>NW_022318884.1:0-1446 GCF_002776525.5 Piliocolobus tephrosceles
TTGCCAATTGTCGACAAAGCTTACTGTCTGAACAGAAGAGTGCAATGCGACTCCTGCCACAGCGGCTGTAGATGTGACTGCAATTAATCCCATAATCACTGCAATCAGAGTAAAAATGAATCTTTTGGATCTATTTAAAACGCCTTTTAATACTTCAGTCAAAATATGAATGGATGGCGAGGCCTCCCATGGTCGATCCATGGACACAGGGATCCACACGCCTTCTCTTGCTCTCACTAGCAGAATATGGTGCTGCCAATCAAAAGTCGAATCAATGCAAGTAAACAATCTGCAATTTTCACAAGTTATAGTTTGGGAATCTGGTTTAATAACTATATTTCCTATGACTAACATATAAGGGGGCTTTACACAACTCTGTAAAGGAACTGTTAGATTGGAATTTAGGTTGATAGAGTAAGATGGCTTATAATCTCTTGTTTCTATAGTTTGGTTTCCAGACCAAATTCTAAGGTGGTATGAAGCCACAGTAAGCCTCCATAATTCTGGATGTTCAGGACCAAAAACAGGACTTATCATTTTTGGTCTGGGAGTAGAGATTCCCTTTTCTCCCCATATCCAAGGATGGAAAGACTGTAATTTTTTGTGCTTAAGTTTGTCTAAATTTTCTGTTAAGTCACTATCCACAGTTGGACTCACTAGTGCACTGGGACAGGATTGAGTTTGTCCTGTGCAATTGTGGTAGAATTGACCTCGAGGTGCCCAATCTATAATAGTTCCAAATGTATTGTTTTGTAAAATTACGGCACTATCGGCCACACATTCTTCCCAAACTAAATCTTTTGATTCTATGGAAATCTCCTTGGGGCAAGGTTTCCCTTTTGGCCTAAATTTTAATGATCTTTGATAAGAAAAGTCTTGAAAATAGTTAAGCTGTGGTTTGAGTGACATTCCGCTTACCATGTGATAAGTAAATCTACTTATGGGATTGAGAGTAGGTACTTCTACCAACCAATTTTGGATAGCAGGCATTAAACATCCTGGTGCTGTCCCTAGACATATAGGAGGATAACGATACCCAATGGAAATATTTATCATCATTCCTTCTTCCTCCGGTTTGGCAGGACAACGATCATCTGTGGGACCAGGTACCCACACACTATTATTAACATATACTTCAATAGGATTATCCATCCATGTCACTGCCCGAATTAAGGGCGGGAAAGGCACATAGGCCCAGTAGGTATAATTAGCTGCAGCTGCTCCTGCAGGCACGGGGAGACTTACCACCGTTGATACAACCATTAAAGCTGCAAGCAGCATTTTTTCTGAGGTTCGTGTCACCTTTGTGCTAGCTAGGCTTTTTCTAGCTAACAGCGTCAGCTTCTTCAACTGTGCCCAGGTTGGCAGTTCTGCCTTCTTGGTGCGTGGTGTCTTCATCTGTTCTTCTGATATCACCACTTGATTCATCCTGCGAGTAACAAATCT
>NW_022318885.1:0-1446 GCF_002776525.5 Piliocolobus tephrosceles
AGATTTGTTACTCGCAGGATGAATCAAGTGGTGATATCAGAAGAACAGATGAAGACACCACGCACCAAGAAGGCAGAACTGCCAACCTGGGCACAGTTGAAGAAGCTGACGCTGTTAGCTAGAAAAAGCCTAGCTAGCACAAAGGTGACACGAACCTCAGAAAAAATGCTGCTTGCAGCTTTAATGGTTGTATCAACGGTGGTAAGTCTCCCCGTGCCTGCAGGAGCAGCTGCAGCTAATTATACCTACTGGGCCTATGTGCCTTTCCCGCCCTTAATTCGGGCAGTGACATGGATGGATAATCCTATTGAAGTATATGTTAATAATAGTGTGTGGGTACCTGGTCCCACAGATGATCGTTGTCCTGCCAAACCGGAGGAAGAAGGAATGATGATAAATATTTCCATTGGGTATCGTTATCCTCCTATATGTCTAGGGACAGCACCAGGATGTTTAATGCCTGCTATCCAAAATTGGTTGGTAGAAGTACCTACTCTCAATCCCATAAGTAGATTTACTTATCACATGGTAAGCGGAATGTCACTCAAACCACAGCTTAACTATTTTCAAGACTTTTCTTATCAAAGATCATTAAAATTTAGGCCAAAAGGGAAACCTTGCCCCAAGGAGATTTCCATAGAATCAAAAGATTTAGTTTGGGAAGAATGTGTGGCCGATAGTGCCGTAATTTTACAAAACAATACATTTGGAACTATTATAGATTGGGCACCTCGAGGTCAATTCTACCACAATTGCACAGGACAAACTCAATCCTGTCCCAGTGCACTAGTGAGTCCAACTGTGGATAGTGACTTAACAGAAAATTTAGACAAACTTAAGCACAAAAAATTACAGTCTTTCCATCCTTGGATATGGGGAGAAAAGGGAATCTCTACTCCCAGACCAAAAATGATAAGTCCTGTTTTTGGTCCTGAACATCCAGAATTATGGAGGCTTACTGTGGCTTCATACCACCTTAGAATTTGGTCTGGAAACCAAACTATAGAAACAAGAGATTATAAGCCATCTTACTCTATCAACCTAAATTCCAATCTAACAGTTCCTTTACAGAGTTGTGTAAAGCCCCCTTATATGTTAGTCATAGGAAATATAGTTATTAAACCAGATTCCCAAACTATAACTTGTGAAAATTGCAGATTGTTTACTTGCATTGATTCGACTTTTGATTGGCAGCACCATATTCTGCTAGTGAGAGCAAGAGAAGGCGTGTGGATCCCTGTGTCCATGGATCGACCATGGGAGGCCTCGCCATCCATTCATATTTTGACTGAAGTATTAAAAGGCGTTTTAAATAGATCCAAAAGATTCATTTTTACTCTGATTGCAGTGATTATGGGATTAATTGCAGTCACATCTACAGCCGCTGTGGCAGGAGTCGCATTGCACTCTTCTGTTCAGACAGTAAGCTTTGTCGACAATTGGCAA
>NW_022318886.1:0-930 GCF_002776525.5 Piliocolobus tephrosceles
CCCACCTGGGCCTCCCAAAGTGCTGGGGTTACAGGCATGAGCCAACGCACTCGGCCCAGACCTAAGTTCTAACCTTGGATTCACAGTGTGACTTTGATAAGTTGCTTAACATCCTGGAACCCCAATTTCCTAAGCTGTGTGATGGGAATAATGCTATCTGCCTGAAGAGTTGTAGGAAGGACAGCTGGGTGTGGTGACTTACCCCTGTAACGCCAGCACTTTTGGAGGCTGAGGCAGATGGATCACCGGAGGTCAGGAGTTCGAGACCAAGCTGGCCAACATGGCGAAACCCCTTCTTTACTAAAATACAAAAACTAGCCAGGCATGGTGACGTGTGCCTACAGTCCCAGCTACTCGGTAGTCTCAGACAGGAGAATTGCTTGGACCCAGCAGATGGAGGTTGCAGTGAGTCAAGATTGCACCACTGTACTCCTGCCTGGGTGACAGAGTGAGACTCCACCTCAAAAAAAAAAAAAAAGAAAGTCATAGGATTAAGTAGGAGATTGTCACAAGATACAGGTCATAAAGACCTTGCTAGTAAACAGGTTGCAGTAAAGAAGCCAGCTAAAACTCACCAAGACCAAGATGACTACACTGACCTCTGGTTTTCCTCACTGCTACACTCCCACCAGTGCCATGACAGTTTACAAATGCCATGGCAACAACAGGAAGTTACCCTATGTGGTCTCAAAGGGGAGGCATGAATAATCCACCCCTTGTTTAACATGTAATGGAGATACAACCATAAAAATAGGCAACCAGCGGCCCTTGAGGCTGCTCTGTCTATGGAGTAGCCATTCTTTTATTCCTTTACTTTCCTAATAAGCTTGCTTTCACTTTACTGTATGGACTTCACTCTGAATTCTTTCTTGCATGAGCTACAAATGCTTTCACATTTCATTCTCTAATTTTTTTTTTTTTTTTTTTTTT
>NW_022318886.1:1030-2259 GCF_002776525.5 Piliocolobus tephrosceles
CCCGGGTTCAAGTGATTCTCCTGCCTCAGCCTCCCAGGTGGCTGGGATTACAGGCATGCACCACCACATCCAGCTAATTTTGTATTTTTAGTAGAGATGGGGTTTCTCCATGTTGGTCAGGTTGGTCTCGAACTCCTGACCTCAGGTGATCTGCCCACCTCGGCCTCCCAAAGTGCTGGGATTACAGGTGTGAGCCACCATGCCCGGCCTCCTTCTTGTCTTGTATGTTCTTAGCAGCTTGACCTTGTAACCATGTGGCCATGCTTTCTCTTTTCACAATGGCAGCCCTGGTTTAAGGTCCAATTCCCAGCTTAGGGGATGATCCTTATCTTCTGTCTGTGTATTTATATGTGTTATGTGTGTAAAGTTTATATATGAAAAAGCTTTAATTAATTGGTTTAACAATAAGAAGTGCTTAAATCAAACATTTTATCAGAAAAGTAAAAAGTGGAATGCCCTTTATTTAGTTCATGTGACTTAAGTAATCTTTGAGAAATAAAGACAGTTTGAAAGATCATTGGCAAAATAAAAAAATCTTCAAAAATGTAAACATTTTGGCCGGGTGTGGTGGCTCATGCGTGAACCCCAGCTCTTTGGGAGGCTGAGGCGGGCAGATCACTTGAGGTCAGGAGTTCAAGACCAGCCTGGCCAACATGGTGAAACCCCCATCTCTCCGAAAAATACAAAAATTAGGTGTAGTGGTGAAAGCCTGTAGTCCCAGTTACTTGGGAGGCTGAGGGAGGAGAATCGCTTGAACCCGGGAGGTGGAGGTTGTAGTGAGCCAAGATCAAGCGACTGCACTCTAATCTGGGTGACAGAGCAAGACTCTGACTAAAAAGAAACAAAAAAATAGAAAACAAAAAATGTAAACATTTGGTCTAAATTATGCAGGTCAGATATTAAGTTTGCTAAATTCTTTAAGGTCATAAGCTGCTTCTTTGACCATTAAAAATTGTTCAGGCCAGGTGCAGTGGCTCACACCTGTAATCCCAGCACTTTGGGAGGCCGAGATGGGCGGATCATAAGGTCAGGAGATCAAGACCATCCTGGCTAACATGGTGAAACCCTGTCTCTACTAAAAACACACACACAAAAATTAGCTCGGCATAGTGGTGGGCGCCTGTAGTCCCAGCTACTCAGGAGGCTGAGGCAGGAGAATGGTGTGAACCCAGGAGGCAGGGTTTGCAGTGAGCTGAGATGGCACCACTGCACTTCAGCCTGGGCAACAG
>NW_022318886.1:2359-4872 GCF_002776525.5 Piliocolobus tephrosceles
TCTCAAAAAAAAAAAAAAAATTGTTCAATTTAGGCCAAGTGCGTTGGCTCACGCCTGTAATCCCAGCACTTTGGGCAGCTGAGGCAGGTGGATCACAAGGTCAGGAGTTCAAGACCAGCCTGACCGATATGGTGAAACCCTGTCTTTACTAAAAATACCAAAAAATTAGCTGGGCATGATGGTGTGTGCCTGTAATCCCAGCTACTCAGGAGGCTGAGGCAGTAGAATCTCTTGAACCTAGGAGACGGAGGTTGCAATGAGATGAGATCGTGCCATTGCACTCCAACCTGGGCAACAGAGGGAGACTTGGTCTAAAGAAAAAACCCCAAAAACAAAAAACAATGACAACAAAAAAATTGTTCAGTTTATCTACTTTGGAGCGTTAGATTAAATGTGTTATTGGTACATGTTCCAAAATTATGAAAAAAAATCCTATAATTCTAATATGACTTAGCATATGTTATTAATAACTGTTACATAAAATTTTGTATGCCACAGAAGTAACCAAAATTTCCTAGCCAATGTGGCTTTACTAGTGGCTGTCCTAAGACTTTTTTTTGAGATGGAGTCTTGCTCTGTCACCCAGGCTGGAGTGCAATGGCATGATGTCAGCTCACTGCAACCTCTGCCTCCCAGGTTCAAGCATGTCCCCTGCCTCAGCCTCCTGAGTAGTGGGATTATGGGTACCTGCTCTATGTCTGGTTATTTTTTGGGTATTTGGTAGAGATGGGGTTTCACCATGTTGGCCAGGCTGGTCTCGAACTCCTGACTTCAAGTGATCCACCCGCTTCAGCCTCCAAAAGTGCTGGGATTACAGATGTGAGCCACTGCACCCAGCCCTAAGTCTTTTTATCATCCACAGACAATTGTTGTCTTGTTTTGATCTTCTTTAGACGGTGGTTTATAATCAGCCATAGGACTTTAACAGGTGCACTTAAATGCAGGTTTCTGAAACTTTGGAGATTGTGACATCAGAGTAGAGGAAACAACTTTCAGAACTCTCATGGAGAGCTGAAATGTTCATAGATATCAAACAAAAGTTAACTGCATAAACTAAAGAAGATGAAAGCAATCTTTTTGCCTTTGCTTAAAACATTGCTGATCCTTTGTTTTATTTTTCAGAGTCAAGGCAACTTTTCTTTTCAGATATTTACAGCTTTTAACAATCCAGTAAAGTACACTCTTGTGAACAACATTTGGAGAATATTTATCTCTCTACCTGATTTCTCTAGAATTTGGAAATTATTTGTGTGTATTCTTAATTTATGGCAATGCAGTTATTTGCATAAGGGTAATAATAATCTGTTTTCTTTTGCAAGAGGACACAATTGGAGAAATTGGTTATTTTACCAAGACTTTGACTGGAATGGTGTGCTTTCCATTAAGGAATCAGACTTGACTTGTAAAGCCTAAAAAAGCCACTTAGTGAACTGGGCTCATAACCTTGCCTACACAGTCCCTGTACAGGGTTTCTGACCTGTGGTAAGTAAAGAATGTCACCTTCTAAAAGGTCCAGGAGCCCCAAGTTATCTTAGGACCTCAAAAGGAGAGGAGGAATTTACCCAACTCATAGGTATGTGAGGGTATAAACCCATGACAGGGCTCAGCTCTAAAAAAGTCTTATCTAAGATTCTTTCCATGGAACAGAGTTCCATCAAAACCAATTTTAAAAGCCTATGTGCAAATTATTTATTCTTGCTGCACTTTATACAATCATCAGGCCAAGTATAATAAAGCACATCAGTCTTTTTTTTTGTTTTGTTTTGAGACGGAGTCTTGCTCTGTCGCCCAGGCTGGAGTGCAATGGCCGGATCTCGGCTCACTGCAAGCTCCGCCTCCCGGGTTTATGCCATTCTCCTGCCTCAGCCTCAGGAGTAGCTGGGACTACAGGTGCCCACCACCTCGCCCGGCTAGTTTTTTGTATATTTTAGTAGAGACGGGGTTTCACCGTGTTAGCCAGGATGGTCTTGATCTCCTGACCTCGTGATCTGCCTGTCTCAGCCTCCCAAAGTGCTGGGATTACAGGCTTGAGCCACCGCGCCCGGCAAGCACATCAATCTTACCATAAAAATGGTCTTTCATAAAAATGGGGAACTGGAGAGAGAAAAATTACGTTTCAAGAACTATGATACGCTTGTTATTAAATTCCAGTCTCAGCAGCTGTCTTTAAGTTTGCTTCTGCGATTTAGGCTAACCATGCTTAATCCTGTGAACCAACCAGTGGCCTCTGACTGCTGCTCAGAAGAAACAAGAGGGATGGGTAATGTAAAAATCTGCATCAATATTCTAATTCTGGGCATGTACTGGAATCATCTAGCAACCCCGTATCAGCATGGTTCCAGCAGTTCCTCAGTTCGTGGAAAGCCTTCTAGTTTAGTTTACTTGGGATAATTTTACTTATTTTGCTTTACTGTTGTGGAATATATAGCTGTTGTAATCTTTGTATAGGAATGCAGGACAAACTTACTGAATGTTTTCTTGAATTGAACACTTACAAATCTTCCAGAGTATCA
>NW_022318886.1:4972-7120 GCF_002776525.5 Piliocolobus tephrosceles
CCCCTCCCCTCCCCTTCCTTTCTTTTGAGATGGAGTTTCATTCTTGTTGCCCAGGCTGGAGAGCAATGGCACAGTCTCAGCTCGCTGCAACCTCTGCCTCCCAGGTTCAAGTGATTCTCCTGCCTCAGCCTCCCAAGTAGCTGGGGTTACAGGCACCTGCCACCATACCTGGCTAATTTTTTTTGCATTTTTTAGTAGAGACAGGGTTTTACCACGTTGGCCAGTCTGGTCTCGAACTCCTGACCTCAGGTGATCCGCCTGCCTCGGCCTCCCAAAGTGCTGGGATTACAGGCGTCAGCCACCCTACCTGGCCCATACCAACACTTTCCAACTGAGCTCCTCCTACCATGAATATGAGAGATGCTGAGAGGCAAAAATATCATCGCCCCTATTCAACCTGAAGAACTTACAGAAGATGGATCTTCGTCCCTCTGCAACCCTTAGGATTAGTGGTTCTCTTATAAAAGGAAGGGAAATGTCAGAGGCATGTGAACCAGAGCAAGTCTATTTTGAATAGGAGCTGAGTAAAATGAGAGTGAGACTTACTGGGCTGCATTCACAGATGGTTAAGGCATTCTAAGTCACAGGATGAGATAGGGAGGTTACAATAAGATACGGGTCATGGCCGGGCATGGTGGCTCATGCCATGACAGTTTATAAATGCCATGGCAATGACAGGAAGTTACCCTATATGGTCTAAAAAGGAGAGGAGTGAATAATCCACCTCTCGTTTAGCATATCATCAAGAAACAACCATAAAAATGGGCAACCAGCAGCCCTCGGGGCTGCTCTGTCTATAGAGTAGCCATTTTTCTATTCCTTTACTTTCCTAATAAACTTGCTTTCACTTTACTCTATGAATTCGCCCTGAATTATTATTATTATTATTATTATTATTATTATTATTATTATTATTGAGACAGAGTATCGCTTTGTCACCCAGGCTGGAGGGTAGTGGCTGGATCTCAGCTCACTGCAACCTCTGCCTCCCGGGTTCACGCCATTCTCCTGCCTCAGCCTCCTGCGTAGCTGGGACTACAGGTGCCTGCCACCACGCCTGGCTAATTTTTTTGTATTTTTAGTGGAGACCGGGTTTCACCGTGCTAGCCAGGCTGGTCTCGATCACCTGACCTCATGATCCACCCGCCTCGGCCTCCCAAAGTGCTGGGATTACAGGCGTGAGCCACTGCACCTAGCATGAATTCTTCCTAGTGTGAGATCCAAGAACCCTCTCTTGGGATCTGAATTCAGACCCCTTTCCTGTAACAAGATTAGGCATCAGGAGAAACTGACACACATGGATGATATAACAGATGCCTCAACGGATTCTGTGGGGGCACTGGAGCTGGAACAGCCCTTTAGAGTTGTGCAAAGCGAGGCAAAGAGGCTAGACTTTTATATCCCTGCATCAATCAGTGTTGGACATGGGCTCCATGAGGGCATGTAACCTTCAGTGAGGCACCTTTCTGACTTGAAGGGCATTGCCCAATGAGGGAGGTAGTTATGTGGTATCAGCAGCTGATATTACCTGCAGCTAGTGCATGGGCATATTGACTCCCAAGGGGGAATCTGGGTGGAGCACTATAGTATTCATTAAACCCAGTAAAGAAATATTATTTCACACAGATGTGCCCAGGAGAGTGGTAGAGCCCACAGGGTTACATAAATCATAATGGTAGCCCTGAAGAACCTCATAAACTGTATATTGTATTTTAAAAAATTGCATATTGTTTGTTTTCACCTACTAGAACATAAGCTCTAGGAGGGCAGACACTATGTTTTGTTCACCACTGTTTCTCCAGTGTCTAGAAGTAGATTCTTTGAATGCATTCAATTGGAGGCTTGAGATATGAAGAAGTAGGAGTGTGAAGGCCTCATGTCGAGCCATGTCAGGGGATGCAAAGATGGAGCATTCTCTAACCTATGTGAGACTCGGCATAAGGGAAGTACAAGCACTCAATGTGTGGTTTCATTCCCACAGTCTATGGTGTTTAGCCCAGTCTCTCCAGATGCCTGTTGAGTTCTTCAAGCATCCAAATGGTTTGGGGAAAGGCTTCAGGTTCTAAATGAGAGGCTTTGTGGGTTAACAGATGGAGAGTCAGAAGATGTGGATTTGAATTCACTCAACCATGAAATAGTTGTGTGATC
>NW_022318887.1:0-2148 GCF_002776525.5 Piliocolobus tephrosceles
GATCACACAACTATTTCATGGTTGAGTGAATTCAAATCCACATCTTCTGACTCTCCATCTGTTAACCCACAAAGCCTCTCATTTAGAACCTGAAGCCTTTCCCCAAACCATTTGGATGCTTGAAGAACTCAACAGGCATCTGGAGAGACTGGGCTAAACACCATAGACTGTGGGAATGAAACCACACATTGAGTGCTTGTACTTCCCTTATGCCGAGTCTCACATAGGTTAGAGAATGCTCCATCTTTGCATCCCCTGACATGGCTCGACATGAGGCCTTCACACTCCTACTTCTTCATATCTCAAGCCTCCAATTGAATGCATTCAAAGAATCTACTTCTAGACACTGGAGAAA
The DNA here is from genome assembly GCF_002776525.5 of Piliocolobus tephrosceles. Classification (NCBI taxonomy): domain Eukaryota; kingdom Metazoa; phylum Chordata; class Mammalia; order Primates; family Cercopithecidae; genus Piliocolobus; species Piliocolobus tephrosceles. The sequence continues at coordinate 356 of NW_022318887.1, forward strand.
CAGTGGTGAACAAAACATAGTGTCTGCCCTCCTAGAGCTTATGTTCTAGTAGGTGAAAACAAACAATATGCAATTTTTTAAAATACAATATACAGTTTATGAGGTTCTTCAGGGCTACCATTATGATTTATGTAACCCTGTGGGCTCTACCACTCTCCTGGGCACATCTGTGTGAAATAATATTTCTTTACTGGGTTTAATGAATACTATAGTGCTCCACCCAGATTCCCCCTTGGGAGTCAATATGCCCATGCACTAGCTGCAGGTAATATCAGCTGCTGATACCACATAACTACCTCCCTCATTGGGCAATGCCCTTCAAGTCAGAAAGGTGCCTCACTGAAGGTTACATGCCCTCATGGAGCCCATGTCCAACACTGATTGATGCAGGGATATAAAAGTCTAGCCTCTTTGCCTCGCTTTGCACAACTCTAAAGGGCTGTTCCAGCTCCAGTGCCCCCACAGAATCCGTTGAGGCATCTGTTATATCATCCATGTGTGTCAGTTTCTCCTGATGCCTAATCTTGTTACAGGAAAGGGGTCTGAATTCAGATCCCAAGAGAGGGTTCTTGGATCTCACACTAGGAAGAATTCATGCTAGGTGCAGTGGCTCACGCCTGTAATCCCAGCACTTTGGGAGGCCGAGGCGGGTGGATCATGAGGTCAGGTGATCGAGACCAGCCTGGCTAGCACGGTGAAACCCGGTCTCCACTAAAAATACAAAAAAATTAGCCAGGCGTGGTGGCAGGCACCTGTAGTCCCAGCTACGCAGGAGGCTGAGGCAGGAGAATGGCGTGAACCCGGGAGGCAGAGGTTGCAGTGAGCTGAGATCCAGCCACTACCCTCCAGCCTGGGTGACAAAGCGATACTCTGTCTCAATAATAATAATAATAATAATAATAATAATAATAATAATAATAATTCAGGGCGAATTCATAGAGTAAAGTGAAAGCAAGTTTATTAGGAAAGTAAAGGAATAGAAAAATGGCTACTCTATAGACAGAGCAGCCCCGAGGGCTGCTGGTTGCCCATTTTTATGGTTGTTTCTTGATGATATGCTAAACGAGAGGTGGATTATTCACTCCTCTCCTTTTTAGACCATATAGGGTAACTTCCTGTCATTGCCATGGCATTTATAAACTGTCATGGCATGAGCCACCATGCCCGGCCATGACCCGTATCTTATTGTAACCTCCCTATCTCATCCTGTGACTTAGAATGCCTTAACCATCTGTGAATGCAGCCCAGTAAGTCTCACTCTCATTTTACTCAGCTCCTATTCAAAATAGACTTGCTCTGGTTCACATGCCTCTGACATTTCCCTTCCTTTTATAAGAGAACCACTAATCCTAAGGGTTGCAGAGGGACGAAGATCCATCTTCTGTAAGTTCTTCAGGTTGAATAGGGGCGATGATATTTTTGCCTCTCAGCATCTCTCATATTCATGGTAGGAGGAGCTCAGTTGGAAAGTGTTGGTATGGGCCAGGTAGGGTGGCTGACGCCTGTAATCCCAGCACTTTGGGAGGCCGAGGCAGGCGGATCACCTGAGGTCAGGAGTTCGAGACCAGACTGGCCAACGTGGTAAAACCCTGTCTCTACTAAAAAATGCAAAAAAAATTAGCCAGGTATGGTGGCAGGTGCCTGTAACCCCAGCTACTTGGGAGGCTGAGGCAGGAGAATCACTTGAACCTGGGAGGCAGAGGTTGCAGCGAGCTGAGACTGTGCCATTGCTCTCCAGCCTGGGCAACAAGAATGAAACTCCATCTCAAAAGAAAGGAAGGGGAGGGGAGGGG
>NW_022318887.1:2248-4761 GCF_002776525.5 Piliocolobus tephrosceles
TGATACTCTGGAAGATTTGTAAGTGTTCAATTCAAGAAAACATTCAGTAAGTTTGTCCTGCATTCCTATACAAAGATTACAACAGCTATATATTCCACAACAGTAAAGCAAAATAAGTAAAATTATCCCAAGTAAACTAAACTAGAAGGCTTTCCACGAACTGAGGAACTGCTGGAACCATGCTGATACGGGGTTGCTAGATGATTCCAGTACATGCCCAGAATTAGAATATTGATGCAGATTTTTACATTACCCATCCCTCTTGTTTCTTCTGAGCAGCAGTCAGAGGCCACTGGTTGGTTCACAGGATTAAGCATGGTTAGCCTAAATCGCAGAAGCAAACTTAAAGACAGCTGCTGAGACTGGAATTTAATAACAAGCGTATCATAGTTCTTGAAACGTAATTTTTCTCTCTCCAGTTCCCCATTTTTATGAAAGACCATTTTTATGGTAAGATTGATGTGCTTGCCGGGCGCGGTGGCTCAAGCCTGTAATCCCAGCACTTTGGGAGGCTGAGACAGGCAGATCACGAGGTCAGGAGATCAAGACCATCCTGGCTAACACGGTGAAACCCCGTCTCTACTAAAATATACAAAAAACTAGCCGGGCGAGGTGGTGGGCACCTGTAGTCCCAGCTACTCCTGAGGCTGAGGCAGGAGAATGGCATAAACCCGGGAGGCGGAGCTTGCAGTGAGCCGAGATCCGGCCATTGCACTCCAGCCTGGGCGACAGAGCAAGACTCCGTCTCAAAACAAAACAAAAAAAAAGACTGATGTGCTTTATTATACTTGGCCTGATGATTGTATAAAGTGCAGCAAGAATAAATAATTTGCACATAGGCTTTTAAAATTGGTTTTGATGGAACTCTGTTCCATGGAAAGAATCTTAGATAAGACTTTTTTAGAGCTGAGCCCTGTCATGGGTTTATACCCTCACATACCTATGAGTTGGGTAAATTCCTCCTCTCCTTTTGAGGTCCTAAGATAACTTGGGGCTCCTGGACCTTTTAGAAGGTGACATTCTTTACTTACCACAGGTCAGAAACCCTGTACAGGGACTGTGTAGGCAAGGTTATGAGCCCAGTTCACTAAGTGGCTTTTTTAGGCTTTACAAGTCAAGTCTGATTCCTTAATGGAAAGCACACCATTCCAGTCAAAGTCTTGGTAAAATAACCAATTTCTCCAATTGTGTCCTCTTGCAAAAGAAAACAGATTATTATTACCCTTATGCAAATAACTGCATTGCCATAAATTAAGAATACACACAAATAATTTCCAAATTCTAGAGAAATCAGGTAGAGAGATAAATATTCTCCAAATGTTGTTCACAAGAGTGTACTTTACTGGATTGTTAAAAGCTGTAAATATCTGAAAAGAAAAGTTGCCTTGACTCTGAAAAATAAAACAAAGGATCAGCAATGTTTTAAGCAAAGGCAAAAAGATTGCTTTCATCTTCTTTAGTTTATGCAGTTAACTTTTGTTTGATATCTATGAACATTTCAGCTCTCCATGAGAGTTCTGAAAGTTGTTTCCTCTACTCTGATGTCACAATCTCCAAAGTTTCAGAAACCTGCATTTAAGTGCACCTGTTAAAGTCCTATGGCTGATTATAAACCACCGTCTAAAGAAGATCAAAACAAGACAACAATTGTCTGTGGATGATAAAAAGACTTAGGGCTGGGTGCAGTGGCTCACATCTGTAATCCCAGCACTTTTGGAGGCTGAAGCGGGTGGATCACTTGAAGTCAGGAGTTCGAGACCAGCCTGGCCAACATGGTGAAACCCCATCTCTACCAAATACCCAAAAAATAACCAGACATAGAGCAGGTACCCATAATCCCACTACTCAGGAGGCTGAGGCAGGGGACATGCTTGAACCTGGGAGGCAGAGGTTGCAGTGAGCTGACATCATGCCATTGCACTCCAGCCTGGGTGACAGAGCAAGACTCCATCTCAAAAAAAAGTCTTAGGACAGCCACTAGTAAAGCCACATTGGCTAGGAAATTTTGGTTACTTCTGTGGCATACAAAATTTTATGTAACAGTTATTAATAACATATGCTAAGTCATATTAGAATTATAGGATTTTTTTTCATAATTTTGGAACATGTACCAATAACACATTTAATCTAACGCTCCAAAGTAGATAAACTGAACAATTTTTTTGTTGTCATTGTTTTTTGTTTTTGGGGTTTTTTCTTTAGACCAAGTCTCCCTCTGTTGCCCAGGTTGGAGTGCAATGGCACGATCTCATCTCATTGCAACCTCCGTCTCCTAGGTTCAAGAGATTCTACTGCCTCAGCCTCCTGAGTAGCTGGGATTACAGGCACACACCATCATGCCCAGCTAATTTTTTGGTATTTTTAGTAAAGACAGGGTTTCACCATATCGGTCAGGCTGGTCTTGAACTCCTGACCTTGTGATCCACCTGCCTCAGCTGCCCAAAGTGCTGGGATTACAGGCGTGAGCCAACGCACTTGGCCTAAATTGAACAATTTTTTTTTTTTTTTTGAGA
>NW_022318887.1:4861-6090 GCF_002776525.5 Piliocolobus tephrosceles
CTGTTGCCCAGGCTGAAGTGCAGTGGTGCCATCTCAGCTCACTGCAAACCCTGCCTCCTGGGTTCACACCATTCTCCTGCCTCAGCCTCCTGAGTAGCTGGGACTACAGGCGCCCACCACTATGCCGAGCTAATTTTTGTGTGTGTGTTTTTAGTAGAGACAGGGTTTCACCATGTTAGCCAGGATGGTCTTGATCTCCTGACCTTATGATCCGCCCATCTCGGCCTCCCAAAGTGCTGGGATTACAGGTGTGAGCCACTGCACCTGGCCTGAACAATTTTTAATGGTCAAAGAAGCAGCTTATGACCTTAAAGAATTTAGCAAACTTAATATCTGACCTGCATAATTTAGACCAAATGTTTACATTTTTTGTTTTCTATTTTTTTGTTTCTTTTTAGTCAGAGTCTTGCTCTGTCACCCAGATTAGAGTGCAGTCGCTTGATCTTGGCTCACTACAACCTCCACCTCCCGGGTTCAAGCGATTCTCCTCCCTCAGCCTCCCAAGTAACTGGGACTACAGGCTTTCACCACTACACCTAATTTTTGTATTTTTCGGAGAGATGGGGGTTTCACCATGTTGGCCAGGCTGGTCTTGAACTCCTGACCTCAAGTGATCTGCCCGCCTCAGCCTCCCAAAGAGCTGGGGTTCACGCATGAGCCACCACACCCGGCCAAAATGTTTACATTTTTGAAGATTTTTTTATTTTGCCAATGATCTTTCAAACTGTCTTTATTTCTCAAAGATTACTTAAGTCACATGAACTAAATAAAGGGCATTCCACTTTTTACTTTTCTGATAAAATGTTTGATTTAAGCACTTCTTATTGTTAAACCAATTAATTAAAGCTTTTTCATATATAAACTTTACACACATAACACATATAAATACACAGACAGAAGATAAGGATCATCCCCTAAGCTGGGAATTGGACCTTAAACCAGGGCTGCCATTGTGAAAAGAGAAAGCATGGCCACATGGTTACAAGGTCAAGCTGCTAAGAACATACAAGACAAGAAGGAGGCCGGGCATGGTGGCTCACACCTGTAATCCCAGCACTTTGGGAGGCCGAGGTGGGCAGATCACCTGAGGTCAGGAGTTCGAGACCAACCTGACCAACATGGAGAAACCCCATCTCTACTAAAAATACAAAATTAGCTGGATGTGGTGGTGCATGCCTGTAATCCCAGCCACCTGGGAGGCTGAGGCAGGAGAATCACTTGAACCCGGG
>NW_022318887.1:6190-7120 GCF_002776525.5 Piliocolobus tephrosceles
AAAAAAAAAAAAAAAAAAAAAATTAGAGAATGAAATGTGAAAGCATTTGTAGCTCATGCAAGAAAGAATTCAGAGTGAAGTCCATACAGTAAAGTGAAAGCAAGCTTATTAGGAAAGTAAAGGAATAAAAGAATGGCTACTCCATAGACAGAGCAGCCTCAAGGGCCGCTGGTTGCCTATTTTTATGGTTGTATCTCCATTACATGTTAAACAAGGGGTGGATTATTCATGCCTCCCCTTTGAGACCACATAGGGTAACTTCCTGTTGTTGCCATGGCATTTGTAAACTGTCATGGCACTGGTGGGAGTGTAGCAGTGAGGAAAACCAGAGGTCAGTGTAGTCATCTTGGTCTTGGTGAGTTTTAGCTGGCTTCTTTACTGCAACCTGTTTACTAGCAAGGTCTTTATGACCTGTATCTTGTGACAATCTCCTACTTAATCCTATGACTTTCTTTTTTTTTTTTTTTGAGGTGGAGTCTCACTCTGTCACCCAGGCAGGAGTACAGTGGTGCAATCTTGACTCACTGCAACCTCCATCTGCTGGGTCCAAGCAATTCTCCTGTCTGAGACTACCGAGTAGCTGGGACTGTAGGCACACGTCACCATGCCTGGCTAGTTTTTGTATTTTAGTAAAGAAGGGGTTTCGCCATGTTGGCCAGCTTGGTCTCGAACTCCTGACCTCCGGTGATCCATCTGCCTCAGCCTCCAAAAGTGCTGGCGTTACAGGGGTAAGTCACCACACCCAGCTGTCCTTCCTACAACTCTTCAGGCAGATAGCATTATTCCCATCACACAGCTTAGGAAATTGGGGTTCCAGGATGTTAAGCAACTTATCAAAGTCACACTGTGAATCCAAGGTTAGAACTTAGGTCTGGGCCGAGTGCGTTGGCTCATGCCTGTAACCCCAGCACTTTGGGAGGCCCAGGTGGG
>NW_022318888.1:0-6642 GCF_002776525.5 Piliocolobus tephrosceles
AAAAAGACTTTTTTTTTTTTTTTTTTAATGGTGTCTCTCTCTGTCGCCCAGGCTGGAGTACAGTGGCACGATCTCACTGCAAGCTCTGCCTCCAGTTCCAGTGACTCTCCTGCCTCAGCCCCCTGAGTAGCTGGGATTACAGGCGCCCGCCACCATGTCCAGCTAATTTTTGTATTTTCAGTAGAGACTGGGTTTTGCCATGTTGGCCAAACTCGAACTCGTGACCTCAGGAGATCCGCCCACATCCCAAAGCGCTGGGATTACAGGAGTGAGCCACCGCTCCCAGCTGTGGTCTTTCTTTTTTAATGTAAGCATTTATAGGGATAAATTTGTCTCTCAGCACTTTTTTTGCTACATTCCAGTTTTGGTATGTTGTGTTTTCATTTTAAATTGTGCTAAGATATTTTCTAATTTTCCTTGTAATTTCTTTGATCATTTTTAAGAGTGTGATGTTTAATTTCCACATATTTATGAATTTTCCAGTTTCCTTCTGTTGTTGAATCTAGTTTCATTGCATTGTGATCAGAAATGATCAGTCTTTTTAAATTTATTTAAAAATAAATTTAATTTATTTTTTATAAATTAATGTATGATCAGTCTTTTTAAATTTATTAAGGCTTTTGTTGACCTAATAATGTTCTATCTTGGAGAACGTTCCATGTGTCCTTGAGAAGAAAGTGTATTCTGCTGTTGTTGGGTGGAGTGTTTGATATGTGCGCATTGGGTCCAATTGGCCTATGACATTGCTCAAGTCCTCTGTTTACTTATGGATCATCTGTCTGGTAGTTCCATGCATCATTGAAATTGAGGATATTGAGGTATCCTACTATTACTATCAAGTTATCTATTTTTATTTTTAATTCTGTCAATATTTATTTTGGAGCTCAGAGGGTTTGGTACATATATGTTCATAATTGTATTTTGGGGAGCATTTACTCTTATTATTATATAATATCCTTTTTGTCTCATCTAACAGTTAGACACCTTTTGTCTCATCTAACAGTTTTTGACTTAAAGTATACATTTTCTTTTATTAATATAGGCATCTTGCTCTTTTATGGTCACTATTTACATGGAATATCTTTTTACAACCTTTCACTTTCAATCTATGCATGTCTTTAAATCTAACATGAGACTTTCATGGACAGCATATGCTTGTATCTTGTTGTTGTTTCTATCCAATCTATTAATCTACATGTTTTGATGAGAAAGTTTAATCCACTTACATTTATAATACTTAGTGATAAGACGGGACTTACTTTTGCCATTTTGTTGTTTATTTTTTGCAAGTCTTATAGCTTTTTTTCCCCGTAATTTACTCCATTACTTCTTTCATTTATGGTTAGTTGATTTTTTTTTGTAATGATATGCTTTGATTCCCTTCTTATTTCCTTCTGTGCACATTCTATAGCTATCTTCTTTTTTGTTATCATGGGGGTCACATATAATATCCTAAAGTTGTAACAGTCTATTTTAAATTCGTACCAATTTAACTTCAGTCATATACAAAACTCCACTTCCTTACAGCTCCACCCTCCATTATGTTATTGATGTCAAAAATTATATCCTTCTATATTGTGTACGCATTAACATAGATTTATAATCGTTTTTATGCATTTGTCTGTTAAATCCTATAGAATATAAAAAGTTGAGTTACACACCAAAATTGCATAAAAAACTGTTTTTGTCCATGTATTTACCTTTATCTGATAACTTTATATTTTCATATAGCTTCAATTTACTAACTAGTTTCCTTTTATTTCAACTTGAAGGACTCCCTTTAGCATTTCTTTCTTTTTGTTTGTTTGTTTGTTTGTTTTGTTTTGTTTTTGAGATGGAGTCTCACCCAGGCTGGAGTGCAGTGGCATGATCTCGGCTCACAGCAACCTCCACCTCCTGGGTTCAAGTGATTCTCCAGCCTCAGCCTCCCGAGTAGCTGGCACTACAGGCATGTGCCACCACTCCTGGATAATTTTTGTTTTTTTTTTGCTTTTTTTTTTGAGACGGAGTCTCACTCTGTCACCAGGCTGGAGTGCAGTGGTGCAATCTCAGCTCACTGCAACCTCTGCCTCCTGGGTTCAATTGATTCTCCTGCCTCAGCCTCCCGAGTAGCTGGGACTGCAGGTGCCTGCCACCATGCCTGGCTAATTTTTGTATTTTTAGTAGAGACGGGGTTTTGCCATGTTGGTCAGGCTGGTCTTGAACTCCTGATGTCAGGTGATCCGCCCGTCTCAGCCTCCCAAAGTCTTTTAGTTTGTTTTTAGAGACAGGGTCTTATTTTGTTGCCCAAGTTGCAGTGCCGTGGTGTAATTATAGCTCACTCTAATCTCAAATTCCTGGCCTCAAGTGATTCTCCTGCTTCAGCCCCCCAGGTAGGTAGGACTACAGGTGTGCACCACCATGCCTGGCTAACTTTTTATTGTTTTTTGTAGAGACTGGGTCTCACTATATTGACCAAGCTGATCAACAATCCTCAAGCAGTCTTCCCACTTTGGCCTTCCAAATTGCTGGAATTATAGGCATGAGCTACCATGACCAGCTCCCCTTAGCATTTCTTATACAGCATGTCTAGTGGTAATAAATTCCCTCAGTTTTTGTGTATCTGAGATTGTTTTAATTTATCCCTAATTTCTGAAGGACAATTTTGCCAGATATAGAACTCTTGTTTGAAAGTTTTTTTCCAGCACTTCAAACATATTATCACACTGTCTTCTGGTCTGCAAAGTTTCTTTTGAGAAGTCCAATGATAATATTATTGAGGATCCCTTGCACATGATAGGTCATTTTTCTCTTGCTGCTTTAAAGATTCATCTTTGACTTTTGGCAGTTTGATTATACTGTGTCTTGTTGTGTATCTCTTTGGGTTTATCTTTCTTGGAGTTTGTTGAGATTTGTGGATTTGTACATGAATGTATTTCCTCAAATTTTTTATTTCTTTAAGCCATTATTTATTCAAATAATCTCTCTACCTCATTCTCTCTTTTTTCTCTTTCCAGAACTTCCATATGCATATATTTGTTTGCTCAATGATGCCCCATAAGTCCACCAGACTCTGTTCACCTTCCTTCATTCTTTCTTCATGGCAGTTCTAGCTCTGGTTATAAAAGGACCTCTTTGCACTATTTAAACTTAGTGACAGAATATGGTGATAAATGTGGGAGAGAAGGTTAGAAGATGAACTAGTCCACAAAGCAGTATGAGAAAAAATTGTAATACTAAGGGACAAGCTATGAAAGATAAGGTATGGAGGAAAAAGGAAGAGTAAGAGGAGAGTGATGATTAACATGGTATTAAACTGTGGCTAAAATGATGAACCGAGTAACATGGGGAGAGAAAAATCCTCAGTATTGATAATTTGTAGAATTTTCCTGAATATAGTGGCTACTTCTCACATTGTATTGCTGAAGTTGTTTGCTGCTCTCCAAATTATGACTAAATTACATTTCTTTTAAATTTATTTGTGGGTGTCTTAGTCCATTTGTGTTGTTGTAAAAGAATACCTGAGGCTTGGTAATTCATAAGTAAAAGAGGTTTATTTGGCTCATGGTTCTCATGGCTATACATTTGTTCTCATGGCTGTACAAAAACCATGGCACCAGCATCTGCATCTGGCGAGGGACTGAGGCTGCTTCCACTCATAGGGGAAGGGCTCTTTTAGGAACTAACAGAGAAGGAATTTACCCACTCTTCACCCCTAGGAAGAGCATTAATCTACTCATGAAGGATCTGCCCCCACAACTCAAACACCTCCCATTAGGCCCCACTTCAAATTTCAAAACAAGATTTTGAGGAGACAAACATCTAAACAATAACAGTGGGAATTGTAGTAAGAATTGAGTTCAAAGTCTGGATTGATATTTTGGGGCATAAAGAAAGCAGACACTCAAAGTCTGATATGATCATGGGAAAGTAAGCTATTCCAGAATTCACATAACCTTAGGAAGGATGGGTGATTCTCATGGGGCCTTCAGAATGCAGTTACACATAATTTTATCTGGATCTAAGGGTACATAGAGATCCCAGCTGATATCTGAGTTCCACACACTTCACAACTGATGAAATGATTGAATTCTCTGATGGAACTTCTTATTTATTTATTTTTTTTAGTGTGTGGTTTTCAAGGAAGTGAATTTTTGAAAATATGTTAATTAAAGTACTTAATAAGATTGATACTGGAATTTTAGTGCACCATCAATAAATATATGTTGTTTTAGCCAAGGTTAGAATACATGAAAGGGAATTTATTAGGGGGAATTTGTTCACATTATCATAGCAATGGAGAAGTCCCATGATAGGCTATCTGAAAGCTGGAGAACCAGAGAAGTGAGTACTGTTCCTCAAAACCAGTAGCAAGGCTCAATACAAATCTGGAAACTTCAGAAACAGAGAAGCCTACAGTGCAGCCCCCAGTCTGAGACCAAAGGACCAAGAGCCCTCAGGAGCCCACTGGTATAAGTCCCACAGTCCAAAAGACAAAGAACCTAGGGTCTTATGTTAGCAAGCAGGAGAAGACAAGGCATGCCACTCCAAAATTGGGAGACAGAGGCAGAGAGAAAGAGAGAGTTTTGTTCTACCTGTTTTGTCCCAGACAGGCCCCCAACCGATTGTATGATGCCTGCTCACATTGATGATGAAACTTCTTCTCATAGCCCACTGACTCACATGTCAGTTTCCTCTGGAAACATCCTCATAAACACACTCAGAAGCAATGTTTCACCGGACATTTAGACATTCCTGAATGCAGTCAAATTGACACCTGAAATTAACCATCTAAAAATTCACCATCTTCTAAATAAGTGTGCATAAAATAAGCATATGAAGGAATGTGGAAAACATCGGTGTGCAAATATGTCTATGTATAATACTACAATACTTAAATAACATCAGTATGAGTGCATGAGTGCAGCATCTGCGTAAGTGTTTAGTTACCTCTGAGTGAACATGCTACCTCTGAGAGTGTGTGTGTGATTTCTGAGTGGTTGTGACTTCTCTATGAGTATTTGTATCATCTGAGTGTGTAGTATGACAATGACTCTGCATGTGGCTTTCAAGTGAGACATTCCACTAAGTGCATATGATCTAAAAGGATATATGTGACATGTGTAACATCTGGATGAATGTGTAAGATGTATAGTCCGTGTTTATGACATCTGAGGAACACAAATTTCTGATTGAGAATGTGTGTGTATGACATCAAAATTGTAACATCTGATCATGTTTCTGTCACATTTGAGGATATATTTTGGAACGTGCTAATGTATGTATTATGATTAAATGACTATAGTAATATCTGAAATACAATGCCCATGATGTGTTAGTGTGTGTATAATATCAAGTTGTGTTTATCGAGGGACTTCTCTATCCCAAACCTGTTGCTAGACATCAGGGAACCAAGGCAACTACATCAGAGTTACTGGCTAGTAGGCCTCTCCAAACAATAAGAGATTTACTTGAAAGCACAGAAGAGATTTGCCAAGGCCAGGTCAAGAAGGGCCTTATAGGCAATGCTAATAAAGAAGTGGACTTTAGATATGGGGAACTGCTGGCAAGATGGCCAAATGGGAACCGCTCTGGTCTGCAGCTCCCAGCGAAATTGACACAGAAGGTGGGTAATTTCTTTTTTTTTTTTTTTATTATACTTTAAGTTCTAGGGTACATGTGCATAACGTGCAGGTTTGTTACATATGTATACATGTGCCATGTTGGTGTGCTGCACCCATCAACTCGTCAGCACCCATCAATTCATCATTTATATCAGGTATAACTCCCCAATGCAATCCCTCCCCCCTCCCCCCTCCCCATGATAGGCCCCAGTGTGTGATGTTCCCCTTCCCGAGTCCAAGTGAACTATTGTTCAGTTCCAACCTATGAGTGAGAACATGCGGTGTTTGGTTTTCTCTTCTTGTGATAGTTTGCTAAGAATGATGGTTTCCAGCTGCATCCATGTCCCTACAAAGGACGCAAACTCATCCTTTTTTATGGCTGCATAGTATTCCATGGTGTATATGTACCACATTTTCTTAATCCAGTCTGTCACTGATGGACATTTGGGTTGATTCCAAGTCTTTGCTATTGTGAATAGTGCCGCAATAAACATACGTGTGCATGTGTCTTTGTAGTAGCATAATTTATAATCCTTTGGGTATATACCCAGTAGTGGGATGGCTGGGTCATATGGAACATCTAGTTCTAGATCCTTGAGGAATCGCCATACTGTTTTCCATAATGGTTGAACTAGTTTACAATCCCACCAACAGTGCAAAAGTGTTCCTATTTCTCCACATCCTCTCCAACACCTGTTGTTTCCTGATTTTTTAATGATTGCCATTCTAACTGGTGTGAGATGGTATCTCATTGTGGTTTTGATTTGCATTTCTCTGATGGTGAGTGATGATGAGCATTTTTTCATGTGTCTGTTGGCTGTATGAATGTCTTCTTTTGAGAAATGTCTGTTCATATCCTTTCCCCACTTTTTGATGGGGTTGTTTGTTTTTTTCTTCTAAATTTGTTTGAGTTCTTTGTAGATTCTGGATATTAGCCCTTTGTCAGATGAGTAGATTGCAAAAATTTTCTCCCATTCTGTAGGTTTCCTGTTCACTCTGATGGTAGTTTCCTTTGCTGTGCAGAAGCTCTTTAGTTTAA
>NW_022318889.1:0-1569 GCF_002776525.5 Piliocolobus tephrosceles
TAAAGACCTTGCTAGTAAACAGGTTGCAGTGAAGAAGCCAGCTAAAACTCACCAAGACCAAGATGACTACACTGACCTCTGGTCTTCCTCACTGCTACACTCCCACCAGTGCCATGACAGCTTACAAATGCCAAAGCAACTACAGGAAGTTACCCTATATAACTAAAGCGGGAGGCATGAATAATCCACCCCTTGTTTAACATGTAATCGAGATACGACCAAAAAGAGAGGCAACCAGCGGCCCTCGGGGCTGCTCTGTCTATGGAGTAGCCATTCTTTTTTTTTTTGAGATGGAGTCTCCCTCTGTCGCCCAGGCTGGAGTGCAGTGGCCAGATCTCAGCTCACTGCAAGCTCCGCCTCCCGGGTTTACGCCATTCTCCTGCCTCAGCCTCCCGAGTAGCTGGGACTACAGGCGCCCGCCACCTGGCCCGGCTAGATTTTTGTATTTTTTAGTAGAGACGGGGTTTCACTGGGTTAGCCAGGATGGTCTCGATCTCCTGACCTTGTGATCCGCCCGTCTCAGCCTCCCAAAGTGCTGGGATTACAGGCTTGAGCCACCGCGCCCGGCCTGGAGTAGCCATTCTTTTATTCCTTTACTTTCCTAATAAGCTTGCTTTCACTTTACTGTATGGACTCATCCTGAATTCTTTCTTGCGTGAACTCCAAATGCTTTCACATTTCATCCTTTTATTTGTTTTATTTTTATTTTTATTTATTTATTTTTTCAGACAGAGTTTTGCTCTTGTTGCCCAGGCTAAAGTGCAATGGCGCCATCTCAGCTCACTGCAACCTGTGCCTCCTGGGTTCAAGCCATTCTCCTGCCTCAGCCTCCTGAGTAGCTGGGATTACAGGTGCTCACCACCACGCCCAACTAACTTTTGTATTTTTAGTAGAGACAGGGTTTCAGCGTGTTAGTCAGGCTGGTCTCAAACTCCTGACCTCAGGTGATCCGCCCACCTCGACCTCCCAAAGTGCTGGGATTACAGGTGTGAACCAATGCGCACAATCGAGCTAATGATTTTAAAGTCTGTTCCTTATCTTTGCTGGGGGCAGGCAGTAGCTGTGCAGTGGCAGTGTGCCTGTGCAGACAGAGGGAGCAGTGAACAGCGATAGGGTGTTTCCACCATGGTCTTCACTCAGGCTCCGGCGGGAATCAGGGGCCACCTCCGGATCTGCAGCCTCCTGGCCCGGCAGTGCCTGGCAGAGTTTCTAGGTGTGTTTGTGCTCATGGTACGTAGGGTCACTGGGGAAAGGAAAGAAGGGGGTGGGCAAAAGTTCCTGACTCCTTCTCATGTCCTTATCTCTTTCTCTTGGTGTCCCCCTTCCTCCCAACTCCCTATCCATTTTCGTTTTTATCCTCTCGTCTCTCCTAATCTCCTTTCCTCTCCTTCTTCATCCTTTTTATTCTTGTCACTTTTCTTCCTTTTTTCCCACATTCTTTCCCTTTTGTCTTCCTCCACTTTCCCCATTTCTTTTCCCTTCCCTTGTTTCTGCTTTTCTCCCTCCCTTGCTTATCTTCTGTGCCCATTCATCTTCTTGGCTTCTCCCCTGGCCTTCCTAACCTTTCTC
>NW_022318890.1:0-1569 GCF_002776525.5 Piliocolobus tephrosceles
GAGAAAGGTTAGGAAGGCCAGGGGAGAAGCCAAGAAGATGAATGGGCACAGAAGATAAGCAAGGGAGGGAGAAAAGCAGAAACAAGGGAAGGGAAAAGAAATGGGGAAAGTGGAGGAAGACAAAAGGGAAAGAATGTGGGAAAAAAGGAAGAAAAGTGACAAGAATAAAAAGGATGAAGAAGGAGAGGAAAGGAGATTAGGAGAGACGAGAGGATAAAAACGAAAATGGATAGGGAGTTGGGAGGAAGGGGGACACCAAGAGAAAGAGATAAGGACATGAGAAGGAGTCAGGAACTTTTGCCCACCCCCTTCTTTCCTTTCCCCAGTGACCCTACGTACCATGAGCACAAACACACCTAGAAACTCTGCCAGGCACTGCCGGGCCAGGAGGCTGCAGATCCGGAGGTGGCCCCTGATTCCCGCCGGAGCCTGAGTGAAGACCATGGTGGAAACACCCTATCGCTGTTCACTGCTCCCTCTGTCTGCACAGGCACACTGCCACTGCACAGCTACTGCCTGCCCCCAGCAAAGATAAGGAACAGACTTTAAAATCATTAGCTCGATTGTGCGCATTGGTTCACACCTGTAATCCCAGCACTTTGGGAGGTCGAGGTGGGCGGATCACCTGAGGTCAGGAGTTTGAGACCAGCCTGACTAACACGCTGAAACCCTGTCTCTACTAAAAATACAAAAGTTAGTTGGGCGTGGTGGTGAGCACCTGTAATCCCAGCTACTCAGGAGGCTGAGGCAGGAGAATGGCTTGAACCCAGGAGGCACAGGTTGCAGTGAGCTGAGATGGCGCCATTGCACTTTAGCCTGGGCAACAAGAGCAAAACTCTGTCTGAAAAAATAAATAAATAAAAATAAAAATAAAACAAATAAAAGGATGAAATGTGAAAGCATTTGGAGTTCACGCAAGAAAGAATTCAGGATGAGTCCATACAGTAAAGTGAAAGCAAGCTTATTAGGAAAGTAAAGGAATAAAAGAATGGCTACTCCAGGCCGGGCGCGGTGGCTCAAGCCTGTAATCCCAGCACTTTGGGAGGCTGAGACGGGCGGATCACAAGGTCAGGAGATCGAGACCATCCTGGCTAACCCAGTGAAACCCCGTCTCTACTAAAAAATACAAAAATCTAGCCGGGCCAGGTGGCGGGCGCCTGTAGTCCCAGCTACTCGGGAGGCTGAGGCAGGAGAATGGCGTAAACCCGGGAGGCGGAGCTTGCAGTGAGCTGAGATCTGGCCACTGCACTCCAGCCTGGGCGACAGAGGGAGACTCCATCTCAAAAAAAAAAAGAATGGCTACTCCATAGACAGAGCAGCCCCGAGGGCCGCTGGTTGCCTCTCTTTTTGGTCGTATCTCGATTACATGTTAAACAAGGGGTGGATTATTCATGCCTCCCGCTTTAGTTATATAGGGTAACTTCCTGTAGTTGCTTTGGCATTTGTAAGCTGTCATGGCACTGGTGGGAGTGTAGCAGTGAGGAAGACCAGAGGTCAGTGTAGTCATCTTGGTCTTGGTGAGTTTTAGCTGGCTTCTTCACTGCAACCTGTTTACTAGCAAGGTCTTTA
>NW_022318891.1:0-1092 GCF_002776525.5 Piliocolobus tephrosceles
AGACCAGCCCGGCCAGCATGGTGAAACCCCGTTTTTACTTTTTTTCTGGGCACGCTGGTGCACACCAGTAGTCCCAGCTACTCAAGAGGCTGAGGCAGGAGAATCGTTTGAACCTGGGAGATGGAGGTTGTAGTGAGCTGAGATGATGCCACTGCACTCTTGCCTGGGCGACAGAGCAAGACTGTCTCAAAAACAAAACAAAACAAAAAAACCAGAAACAAAAAATTGTATGATCTGGGGAGATCTAAGGCCCACTAGCCTCATCTGTAGAATGGAAACAATAGTACTACTTTGCAGAGCTGACTTCGGTACCAAGAGATCTAATGTATATGAAGCAGGGTACTTCTTTCGATTTGTCAGGATAGGGGAGGCTAATCCTGTGATGAATGGGAATGAATGATAGAAGAGACAGAGGTTGGGCAAACTCCAGGCTCTGTGCTCATAGCCTGCTCCCAGACATTCTCCTGTTACCTCTCTGTTTCCTAGCCTACACACTTGCACAGACAGTAGCTGCTGTTCAGGAATTGAGCTAATGGGTTTGTGCTTGTTTGTTTTGAGATGGAGTCTCATTCCATCACCTAGGCTGGAGTGTAATGATACGATCTCAGCTCACTGCAACCTCCGCCTCCCGGGTTCAAGCGATTCTCCTGCCTCAGCCTCCTGAGTAGCTGGGATTACAGGTGCCCACCACCATGCCCAACTAACTTTTGTATTTTTAGTAGAGACAGGGTTTCAGCGTGTTAGTCAGGCTGGTCTCAAACTCCTGACCTCAGGTGATCCGCCCACCTCGACCTCCCAAAGTGCTGGGATTACAGGTGTGAACCAATGCCCACAACCGAGCTAATGGTTTTAAAATCTGCTCCTTATCTTTGCTGGGGGCAGGCAGTAGCTGTGCAGTGGCAGTGTGCCTGTGCAGACAGAGGGAGCAGTGAACAGCGATAGGGTGTTTCCACCATGGTCTTCACTCAGGCCCCGGCTGGAATCAGGGGCCACCTCTGGATCCGCAGCCTCCTGGCCTGACAGTGCCTGGCAGAGTTTCTGGGTTTGTTTGTGCTCATGGTACGTAGGGTCACTGGGGAAAGGAAAGAAGGG
>NW_022318892.1:0-1092 GCF_002776525.5 Piliocolobus tephrosceles
CCCTTCTTTCCTTTCCCCAGTGACCCTACGTACCATGAGCACAAACAAACCCAGAAACTCTGCCAGGCACTGTCAGGCCAGGAGGCTGCGGATCCAGAGGTGGCCCCTGATTCCAGCCGGGGCCTGAGTGAAGACCATGGTGGAAACACCCTATCGCTGTTCACTGCTCCCTCTGTCTGCACAGGCACACTGCCACTGCACAGCTACTGCCTGCCCCCAGCAAAGATAAGGAGCAGATTTTAAAACCATTAGCTCGGTTGTGGGCATTGGTTCACACCTGTAATCCCAGCACTTTGGGAGGTCGAGGTGGGCGGATCACCTGAGGTCAGGAGTTTGAGACCAGCCTGACTAACACGCTGAAACCCTGTCTCTACTAAAAATACAAAAGTTAGTTGGGCATGGTGGTGGGCACCTGTAATCCCAGCTACTCAGGAGGCTGAGGCAGGAGAATCGCTTGAACCCGGGAGGCGGAGGTTGCAGTGAGCTGAGATCGTATCATTACACTCCAGCCTAGGTGATGGAATGAGACTCCATCTCAAAACAAACAAGCACAAACCCATTAGCTCAATTCCTGAACAGCAGCTACTGTCTGTGCAAGTGTGTAGGCTAGGAAACAGAGAGGTAACAGGAGAATGTCTGGGAGCAGGCTATGAGCACAGAGCCTGGAGTTTGCCCAACCTCTGTCTCTTCTATCATTCATTCCCATTCATCACAGGATTAGCCTCCCCTATCCTGACAAATCGAAAGAAGTACCCTGCTTCATATACATTAGATCTCTTGGTACCGAAGTCAGCTCTGCAAAGTAGTACTATTGTTTCCATTCTACAGATGAGGCTAGTGGGCCTTAGATCTCCCCAGATCATACAATTTTTTGTTTCTGGTTTTTTTGTTTTGTTTTGTTTTTGAGACAGTCTTGCTCTGTCGCCCAGGCAAGAGTGCAGTGGCATCATCTCAGCTCACTACAACCTCCATCTCCCAGGTTCAAACGATTCTCCTGCCTCAGCCTCTTGAGTAGCTGGGACTACTGGTGTGCACCAGCGTGCCCAGAAAAAAAGTAAAAACGGGGTTTCACCATGCTGGCCGGGCTGGTCT
>NW_022318893.1:0-2181 GCF_002776525.5 Piliocolobus tephrosceles
ACATCAAAAGCAAATGAAAATTTTCATTTGATCAGATAGAAAATCAGGGTATGAACATAAACATCAAGATCATGATAGCTTGAAAGTTATGTGCACACATTTTCATAAATCAAAACTATCAGCACAAAGGAAAAGATAACTCTTAGAGGAAATATAAGATTATTGTTGGTGATAATCCTAAACTACACTGGGGGAAAGAGAGGCAGCAATGCAATAAGAAAACTGAGGAAGGAGGAGTTCTTTGTTCAAACATTACTACTTCAATGAGACCTTTTCTTGCCACCTCATATAAAGGTATACACCTCATATCTTATCCTCCTTGTCCTCCTTTCCTGCATTGTTTTCTCATTTAAACTTGACATCTATCAAACTATGTATTTTAGTATTTATCTTATTTATTATTCATCTTCACTCCATAAGGGCAGAGATACAATCAGATTGGTGTAGTATTATATCTTCTAAAAAATAATAATTAAAAAAAAAACTATAGTCATATTTGGTTTCAGAAACTAGATCCATCAGATTTGAAACATTAAGTGGTTGTACATACTCTTGGCATCCCATCTCCAAACTTAAGTCCAGCTGTAAGACTGTCTTTGGAGATTCTGGACCCTATGTCATCTGGAACCAGATTCTCTCTTGATGCCTTCTTCCTTCCCCCTGTCTAATCAGCCTATCTCCTCATGCCCAGTCTATGCCATACTAGTCCCTGCCTTGCAGCCATTGTTCATTTTGAAATCCTCTCTGGAATATCCTGCTATCCTTGCTTCCAACAGAACACATCCTGACACTCTTGAGGATGAGTTGAAGTGTCCATAAATCTTTTCCTTTTTCCTCTAGTCACAAATGATCCAGTGTGGGCTTTGGACTCTTTGGGTGGAGATTGAAATCCATGCTCTGCTAATTTACTAACTCTTATACCTTTTATAAAGTGCCTAATGTCGATTTTAGTCTGCATATTTTGGGTAACTCTTTTAATCTGTAACATTATGATAAATCTATTATGGAAAAGGCCTAGCACATAATGACCTTTCAGTGATAATCTTTTTATTTTATTTATTTATTTATTTTGAGACGGAGTCTCACTCTGTCGCCCAGGCTGGAGCGCAGTGGCGCGATCTCGGCTCACTGCAAGCTCCGCCTCCCTAGTTCACGCCATTCTTCTGCCTCAGCCTCCCGAGTATCTGGGACGATTTTTAGTAGAGACGGGGTTTCACCGTGTTAGCCAGGATGATCTCGATCTCCTGACCTCGTGATCCACCTGCCTAGGCCTCCTAGAGTGTTGAGATTACAAGCGTTGAGTCCCCGCTCCTAGCCCTTTTTAGAACTTTCTAGGAATCTGTTCTTCCAATTGGTTTGTGGATCAGGCTCTCTGCCTCTGTCAGAGCTGCTACAGCATGTATAACACTATCTTCAACGTTCACTTTTGTGTTCAGATATTTGTATATTCTTCAGTTTTGTTGACTGTAGTTTTCCTCAAGGATTTTCTTAAAGCAATGAGTAAGTATTATATTTCTCTATGTTCCAAAACTTTGTGCGTTGTTGGCTACCTTTTATGTTTACTGTATGTGACAACTTTTCAGGGGCAACCAGAAATATTCAAAGACAAAACATCGACTACACATACTACCCAGCAACCTAGCTACAACTGGATTGCGTTGCTTGTTTCCAAGCTGCAACTCTTAGTGATGGAGGTATTATAGTCACTATGTCCAGTCTTAATCTTTTGGCAGGACAAGAGAGCCACCGATCCTACAGACACAATTTTGGGTTTTTAAAGCTAGCCATTAGAACCCACAGTGGCCCCTGCAGATTGTGAGGTACTATTTTATGTACAGCCATAGCCCTCCAATGGCAGCTTACTTTGAGTATCTTTGGCAACTTTCCATAGTGACAATAGAAATAGCAAGTCTTTTGCCAAACAAGACAATATGTGAATGACAACAGAATGCATCGTGGTCATAGGAAAAGCCACCAGAAGATCTATTTTAGAGAATTTTTTCTATGTTTTTCCTTACTGTTATTTTTTCCTTCTTCAACATTTAGTAGAAGTTTAAAGCATATATACCAAATATGCCCCTGGGTGGAAGTATTAGACTCTTTTTTGATTATTAATAAAACATTTATTTGCCCTTTTTATTCTCCAGTAAAACTTAGGACAGGTCTATATTTGAAAATCTT
>NW_022318894.1:0-4467 GCF_002776525.5 Piliocolobus tephrosceles
TTTTATTCTCCAGTAAAACTTAGGACAGGTCTATATTTGAAAATCTTTTTCATCCTGTAATTTGAATCAAAAATTAAAAAATATGGAAACAATATATGACCTCAGTGAAGCATAGCACCTGCTCAAACACACTCGTAATGTGAGAAAAATTGCACTTGCCAGATTGTACTGATCATTTCCAAGTTGACACAATAAAGTGACATCTGTGCTTAAGCAGTAACCTGCCATTTTCTGTCAGCATTTTTGAGTCAGCTCAGAACAGGTCCACTCCCCACAATTCCAGTGCAGTCAGAAGGTTTTCCCAGGGCCTATTCCTGGACAGGCTAGAAACAAAGATTCACTGGTTGACATTTTGCTTTGGCTGTCTAAAGTGAATCATGTAAGATAAATCCCACTCCTAGTTTTCTCCATCTGGGGCTGTATATCCACATGCAAATCAGGCAAATTGAAATACAAAATCCCAGGTTTCTTGTACACTCAGTTAACTTCTAACCATGCCTGGGGAAGAGCTTTTGATCCTACTGGAAGTCAGAAAGGAGAAGGCTCTGTTATACTCAGTTAACTCCTGTCCATGACCTGGGAAGATTTTTTTGATTCTACTAGAAGTCAGCTTTTGGGGTAGTAGGAAAATAGAGCCCCAGGTGGAAGAACGGGAAATTTATTTTTGGTGTTTCTGGATGTAGATCTTAGAACATGCCACAGTGAGTCTGCTGTGAAGTGATAACTGAGGTTGTAGCATCGTTTTGCCTGGTTGCACTATCAGTCCCGAGAAAGATTTTTCCGCTGGTTAATTGGAACAAATTGTGTTTTGATGATTGTTATAGAATGGATATTCACAAATGAATTTTAATAAGTTTGGGCAGTTTCTGGCTCAGAGGATGCAAAGCATTTCACCCAGACATTATCCACAGCTTCTTGGTGACCAGCGTGGTATTAGTAACCAAAATGTCAGTAATTTAGAAAATGTTCCCTTTTTGTCTTTTCACACACACACACACACACACACACACACACACACACAAATGCATCCAGAACTCCCTGTATCATGAAGTAGTTAGTAAGAACTGACTAGCATAATTTCAAGATCAAAGACAAGACTTTACCTCCACCTTTTCTTCCTTCTCTCCTCCACACAGCCTCACCCCCTCAACACATGATATCAACAAACACACTGAACACAGAAGCCTGTAATACTGCTACAATTTGTTCACTGACACTGAAATTATTTTCACAGAAAGCAAAATATTTTCTTGACTAACAAAAAGAGATACAGCTTTAGATGAAAATAACACTGTGACTTGCTTTAGAACAATTATTTGGAAGATATAAATGACACGAGATCCTTCCCTGATTGGGAACATGGGGGAAAGGCTCCTATAAGGTTATTTGTAGTGGAGGTAGGTAGAGGGTAGAAAAATATTGGTGCCAAGAGGACAAGTGGGCACAAAAGGTTTACTTGGGATTTTGTGGATATGTTGAATGCTTAAGTATTGATTTGAGCAGGTCTAGTGTGTATTTATACTGCTTACTTATATCTTTAGCAAGGAATACTTCACTTAACTAGGTTTTCCTGTAGTAAGTCATTTTGTGAAAATAAAATAGCCTTTTATATGCACGTATAAGCTTGAAAGTTGGTGTGCCTGTGTGCTTTCCCAGAATGGATTTGGAAAATGACAGACTGTTTCTAGCAGCACATTGTCGAGCAGTTTTTACCATGGGTTTCCTACCTGCAGTACATAATTTGCCTAGTAAAGAGGCTACAGTTTGGATACTGTAGAAGGTAATTATGATTATTATTAGGAGACAAATTACTTTGGGAGATAGAGTAACCTAGTATAAGCATTCTTTATCCTAGTTTTGAGATACCCTTGAGTATCTCCAGACATCACAAAGGGTATTGCAAGACTCCTCCAGCAAAATTAATTTTACTTTGTCCTACATTTTGAAATATATGCTATTCGGCCCTATTAAAAGAAACAGAATCCCTTGTAGCCAAAATATGATGAGCATTGCTGAAAGGTGGAAAGAATACACCAGGTGAAGTACAAAATGTTGATTCCATGACTGGTTCCGCTACTCATCTCCCTGTTCTGAAAAGTCATACTTTCAAAAGAAAGTAATATCTGCCCTGAAACCTATCTGGGATTAGTAAAAATAAAATGGGATGTTAGTTAGAAAACATGTCTTACAACTAAAACATTTCATATCAATGTAAAATCATTTTTAAAGCAATAAATTGTGTTAAACACTTTTATATTAAATAGTAGGGGAGCTGATTACCAGGAAGAACGATAGATTAAATTGTAATCTAGACTTCTTTTTCAAAATTTTCTTTTTCTTTACATTTTTCTTTTTTAACCTTGGATAAGTCATTAAAAATTTCTGGGCTTATGTTAGTTATATGTAAAATAAAGGAGTTTGCATGATACTTTCTATTTTTATAACTTTTATTTTGGTTCAGGGATACATGTGCAGGTTACCTATAGAGGTAAATTGTGTGTCACGGGGTTTTGGTGTACAGATTATTTCACCACCTAGGTAATTAGTACCCAACAGGTAGCTTTTCAGTTCTCACCCTCCTCCTCCCCTCCACCCTCAAGAAGGCTCCAGTGTCTTTTGTTCCCTTCTTTGTATCCATGTGTTCTCAATGTTTAGCTCCCACTTGATAGTGAGAACAATCTGGTGATTTTTCAAATAACTCAAAGCAGAATTATCATTCAACCCAGCAATTCCATTATTGGGTATATACTCAAAGGAATCTAAATTGTTCTACCATAAAGATGCATGCATGTGTATATTTACATAACCACACTATTCACAATAGCAAAGATGTGGAATCAACCTAAATGCCCATCAACGGTAGACTAGATAAAGAAAATGTAGTACGTATATACCATGGAATACTATGCAGACTACATAATGTTTAAGTTTCTTTACATTTTTAATATTCTGTGATTCTAGAAGGAAGAATTGAGTTTTGGAGCAGAAATTGAAATACTTCAGGAATTCAAATATGTCAACTTTCAAAGTTTCTTGCATTTATTTATATACATTTTACAGTTTGCATAATGGATTCACATGCATCTTTACATTTATTCATTATAAATGAAGCAGGGAGGGCAGGAATTATCCCCGATTTGCAGGTGACTTGTTAAATGATTGTATAAGAACACAGATGGTGAGTGGCAGATGTGGAACTTGAACCCATTTCTGCAGAATCTTCTTGGTTATTCAGCATCCAACTCTCTCTCCTAAACTTAGCAACTTTGTACTTTTTCCTGTCTTTAAAATGCCCAGTATTTTATATTGTTTCTATTTTGTACAGTATAACCCTGTAAATATACATAGTTCAATATGTTATTTGCATTTTGAAAAAAATAGGTGCTTATATGTCTGAAGTGTAATTTGGTATACCATAATTGTCATTGAGTTTTGACAGCAGATAATTTAATCTTGGTAAATACAATACTATATCCTGACACAGATACAAATATGTGGGCAAGCTGGGTTGGCAAATTTCTCAGCACTTTTCATGTTGTTTCCATTTCTGGAAATAAAGTCTGATCTGCAGGAGGGAAAAAAAATAGTCTTATGAGAGCAGCAATGAGAAAGTTCTGAACAGTGCAGTCCAAGATAGACAATAAAATTACTGCTGGTAACATTAATTCCACTCCATAGTTTAAAGATTCAAAAACTGAACAAAGAAATTTAAAAAAAAATGTTTTCATTGGCTGTAAATATATTTCACAGATAAGAATAGACCCTTAAAGATGACCTTCCCATTTCATGCTGTTTCTTTCAAGTCTGGCAACCAGCTTGTAGGAAAGTGCCACTTCTAATTCAGGATTTGATATGTCACTTACAGTAGCTCATTGTCCTTCTTACCAGAAACGTTCTTCATTCTTGGGAGGTCTGAGAGGTTGTGGTAGTTTATTAATTTGTTTGTCTTCAAGAAGAAGTCATGTGAAGAGAGGAATCCACCTATAGAAAAAGCAAAAGATGGCTGGGCGCAGTGGCTCACGCCTGTAATCCCAGCTCCTTGGGAGGCTGAGGCGGGGGGATCACGAGGTCGGGAGATCGAGACCATCCTGGCCAACATGGTGAAACCCCGTCTCTACTAAAAAAAAAAAAAAAATTACAAAACATTAGCTGTAGCGGGCGCCTGTAGTCCCAGCTACTGGAGAGGCTGAGGCAGGAAAATGGTGTGAACCTGGGAGGCGGAGCTTGCAGTGCTCAGAGATGCGCCACTGCACTCTAGCCTGGGCGACAGACCGAGACGCTATCTCAAAAAAAAAAAAAAAGAAAGAAAAAGAAAAAGAAAAAAATGGCTTAGATACTGGAAGCAAAAGTAAAGTAAGCAGGAGGTGTGGCAGTGTTTAATATGAAAGTCAGAAAGTCAGAACCTAAGTGGAACATAAATATTGTCAGGGGAGTGAAAGAGCAGCTTGTTCAGTTGCTACTTCAATT
>NW_022318895.1:0-2181 GCF_002776525.5 Piliocolobus tephrosceles
AAGATTTTCAAATATAGACCTGTCCTAAGTTTTACTGGAGAATAAAAAGGGCAAATAAATGTTTTATTAATAATCAAAAAAGAGTCTAATACTTCCACCCAGGGGCATATTTGGTATATATGCTTTAAACTTCTACTAAATGTTGAAGAAGGAAAAAATAACAGTAAGGAAAAACATAGAAAAAATTCTCTAAAATAGATCTTCTGGTGGCTTTTCCTATGACCACGATGCATTCTGTTGTCATTCACATATTGTCTTGTTTGGCAAAAGACTTGCTATTTCTATTGTCACTATGGAAAGTTGCCAAAGATACTCAAAGTAAGCTGCCATTGGAGGGCTATGGCTGTACATAAAATAGTACCTCACAATCTGCAGGGGCCACTGTGGGTTCTAATGGCTAGCTTTAAAAACCCAAAATTGTGTCTGTAGGATCGGTGGCTCTCTTGTCCTGCCAAAAGATTAAGACTGGACATAGTGACTATAATACCTCCATCACTAAGAGTTGCAGCTTGGAAACAAGCAACGCAATCCAGTTGTAGCTAGGTTGCTGGGTAGTATGTGTAGTCGATGTTTTGTCTTTGAATATTTCTGGTTGCCCCTGAAAAGTTGTCACATACAGTAAACATAAAAGGTAGCCAACAACGCACAAAGTTTTGGAACATAGAGAAATATAATACTTACTCATTGCTTTAAGAAAATCCTTGAGGAAAACTACAGTCAACAAAACTGAAGAATATACAAATATCTGAACACAAAAGTGAACGTTGAAGATAGTGTTATACATGCTGTAGCAGCTCTGACAGAGGCAGAGAGCCTGATCCACAAACCAATTGGAAGAACAGATTCCTAGAAAGTTCTAAAAAGGGCTAGGAGCGGGGACTCAACGCTTGTAATCTCAACACTCTAGGAGGCCTAGGCAGGTGGATCACGAGGTCAGGAGATCGAGATCATCCTGGCTAACACGGTGAAACCCCGTCTCTACTAAAAATCGTCCCAGATACTCGGGAGGCTGAGGCAGAAGAATGGCGTGAACTAGGGAGGCGGAGCTTGCAGTGAGCCGAGATCGCGCCACTGCGCTCCAGCCTGGGCGACAGAGTGAGACTCCGTCTCAAAATAAATAAATAAATAAAATAAAAAGATTATCACTGAAAGGTCATTATGTGCTAGGCCTTTTCCATAATAGATTTATCATAATGTTACAGATTAAAAGAGTTACCCAAAATATGCAGACTAAAATCGACATTAGGCACTTTATAAAAGGTATAAGAGTTAGTAAATTAGCAGAGCATGGATTTCAATCTCCACCCAAAGAGTCCAAAGCCCACACTGGATCATTTGTGACTAGAGGAAAAAGGAAAAGATTTATGGACACTTCAACTCATCCTCAAGAGTGTCAGGATGTGTTCTGTTGGAAGCAAGGATAGCAGGATATTCCAGAGAGGATTTCAAAATGAACAATGGCTGCAAGGCAGGGACTAGTATGGCATAGACTGGGCATGAGGAGATAGGCTGATTAGACAGGGGGAAGGAAGAAGGCATCAAGAGAGAATCTGGTTCCAGATGACATAGGGTCCAGAATCTCCAAAGACAGTCTTACAGCTGGACTTAAGTTTGGAGATGGGATGCCAAGAGTATGTACAACCACTTAATGTTTCAAATCTGATGGATCTAGTTTCTGAAACCAAATATGACTATAGTTTTTTTTTTAATTATTATTTTTTAGAAGATATAATACTACACCAATCTGATTGTATCTCTGCCCTTATGGAGTGAAGATG
Source organism: Piliocolobus tephrosceles (assembly GCF_002776525.5). NCBI lineage: Eukaryota > Metazoa > Chordata > Mammalia > Primates > Cercopithecidae > Piliocolobus > Piliocolobus tephrosceles. The sequence continues at coordinate 1,779 of NW_022318895.1, forward strand.
AATAATAAATAAGATAAATACTAAAATACATAGTTTGATAGATGTCAAGTTTAAATGAGAAAACAATGCAGGAAAGGAGGACAAGGAGGATAAGATATGAGGTGTATACCTTTATATGAGGTGGCAAGAAAAGGTCTCATTGAAGTAGTAATGTTTGAACAAAGAACTCCTCCTTCCTCAGTTTTCTTATTGCATTGCTGCCTCTCTTTCCCCCAGTGTAGTTTAGGATTATCACCAACAATAATCTTATATTTCCTCTAAGAGTTATCTTTTCCTTTGTGCTGATAGTTTTGATTTATGAAAATGTGTGCACATAACTTTCAAGCTATCATGATCTTGATGTTTATGTTCATACCCTGATTTTCTATCTGATCAAATGAAAATTTTCATTTGCTTTTGATGT
>NW_022318896.1:0-4467 GCF_002776525.5 Piliocolobus tephrosceles
AATTGAAGTAGCAACTGAACAAGCTGCTCTTTCACTCCCCTGACAATATTTATGTTCCACTTAGGTTCTGACTTTCTGACTTTCATATTAAACACTGCCACACCTCCTGCTTACTTTACTTTTGCTTCCAGTATCTAAGCCATTTTTTTCTTTTTCTTTTTCTTTCTTTTTTTTTTTTTTTGAGATAGCGTCTCGGTCTGTCGCCCAGGCTAGAGTGCAGTGGCGCATCTCTGAGCACTGCAAGCTCCGCCTCCCAGGTTCACACCATTTTCCTGCCTCAGCCTCTCCAGTAGCTGGGACTACAGGCGCCCGCTACAGCTAATGTTTTGTAATTTTTTTTTTTTTTTTAGTAGAGACGGGGTTTCACCATGTTGGCCAGGATGGTCTCGATCTCCCGACCTCGTGATCCCCCCGCCTCAGCCTCCCAAGGAGCTGGGATTACAGGCGTGAGCCACTGCGCCCAGCCATCTTTTGCTTTTTCTATAGGTGGATTCCTCTCTTCACATGACTTCTTCTTGAAGACAAACAAATTAATAAACTACCACAACCTCTCAGACCTCCCAAGAATGAAGAACGTTTCTGGTAAGAAGGACAATGAGCTACTGTAAGTGACATATCAAATCCTGAATTAGAAGTGGCACTTTCCTACAAGCTGGTTGCCAGACTTGAAAGAAACAGCATGAAATGGGAAGGTCATCTTTAAGGGTCTATTCTTATCTGTGAAATATATTTACAGCCAATGAAAACATTTTTTTTTAAATTTCTTTGTTCAGTTTTTGAATCTTTAAACTATGGAGTGGAATTAATGTTACCAGCAGTAATTTTATTGTCTATCTTGGACTGCACTGTTCAGAACTTTCTCATTGCTGCTCTCATAAGACTATTTTTTTTCCCTCCTGCAGATCAGACTTTATTTCCAGAAATGGAAACAACATGAAAAGTGCTGAGAAATTTGCCAACCCAGCTTGCCCACATATTTGTATCTGTGTCAGGATATAGTATTGTATTTACCAAGATTAAATTATCTGCTGTCAAAACTCAATGACAATTATGGTATACCAAATTACACTTCAGACATATAAGCACCTATTTTTTTCAAAATGCAAATAACATATTGAACTATGTATATTTACAGGGTTATACTGTACAAAATAGAAACAATATAAAATACTGGGCATTTTAAAGACAGGAAAAAGTACAAAGTTGCTAAGTTTAGGAGAGAGAGTTGGATGCTGAATAACCAAGAAGATTCTGCAGAAATGGGTTCAAGTTCCACATCTGCCACTCACCATCTGTGTTCTTATACAATCATTTAACAAGTCACCTGCAAATCGGGGATAATTCCTGCCCTCCCTGCTTCATTTATAATGAATAAATGTAAAGATGCATGTGAATCCATTATGCAAACTGTAAAATGTATATAAATAAATGCAAGAAACTTTGAAAGTTGACATATTTGAATTCCTGAAGTATTTCAATTTCTGCTCCAAAACTCAATTCTTCCTTCTAGAATCACAGAATATTAAAAATGTAAAGAAACTTAAACATTATGTAGTCTGCATAGTATTCCATGGTATATACGTACTACATTTTCTTTATCTAGTCTACCGTTGATGGGCATTTAGGTTGATTCCACATCTTTGCTATTGTGAATAGTGTGGTTATGTAAATATACACATGCATGCATCTTTATGGTAGAACAATTTAGATTCCTTTGAGTATATACCCAATAATGGAATTGCTGGGTTGAATGATAATTCTGCTTTGAGTTATTTGAAAAATCACCAGATTGTTCTCACTATCAAGTGGGAGCTAAACATTGAGAACACATGGATACAAAGAAGGGAACAAAAGACACTGGAGCCTTCTTGAGGGTGGAGGGGAGGAGGAGGGTGAGAACTGAAAAGCTACCTGTTGGGTACTAATTACCTAGGTGGTGAAATAATCTGTACACCAAAACCCCGTGACACACAATTTACCTCTATAGGTAACCTGCACATGTATCCCTGAACCAAAATAAAAGTTATAAAAATAGAAAGTATCATGCAAACTCCTTTATTTTACATATAACTAACATAAGCCCAGAAATTTTTAATGACTTATCCAAGGTTAAAAAAGAAAAATGTAAAGAAAAAGAAAATTTTGAAAAAGAAGTCTAGATTACAATTTAATCTATCGTTCTTCCTGGTAATCAGCTCCCCTACTATTTAATATAAAAGTGTTTAACACAATTTATTGCTTTAAAAATGATTTTACATTGATATGAAATGTTTTAGTTGTAAGACATGTTTTCTAACTAACATCCCATTTTATTTTTACTAATCCCAGATAGGTTTCAGGGCAGATATTACTTTCTTTTGAAAGTATGACTTTTCAGAACAGGGAGATGAGTAGCGGAACCAGTCATGGAATCAACATTTTGTACTTCACCTGGTGTATTCTTTCCACCTTTCAGCAATGCTCATCATATTTTGGCTACAAGGGATTCTGTTTCTTTTAATAGGGCCGAATAGCATATATTTCAAAATGTAGGACAAAGTAAAATTAATTTTGCTGGAGGAGTCTTGCAATACCCTTTGTGATGTCTGGAGATACTCAAGGGTATCTCAAAACTAGGATAAAGAATGCTTATACTAGGTTACTCTATCTCCCAAAGTAATTTGTCTCCTAATAATAATCATAATTACCTTCTACAGTATCCAAACTGTAGCCTCTTTACTAGGCAAATTATGTACTGCAGGTAGGAAACCCATGGTAAAAACTGCTCGACAATGTGCTGCTAGAAACAGTCTGTCATTTTCCAAATCCATTCTGGGAAAGCACACAGGCACACCAACTTTCAAGCTTATACGTGCATATAAAAGGCTATTTTATTTTCACAAAATGACTTACTACAGGAAAACCTAGTTAAGTGAAGTATTCCTTGCTAAAGATATAAGTAAGCAGTATAAATACACACTAGACCTGCTCAAATCAATACTTAAGCATTCAACATATCCACAAAATCCCAAGTAAACCTTTTGTGCCCACTTGTCCTCTTGGCACCAATATTTTTCTACCCTCTACCTACCTCCACTACAAATAACCTTATAGGAGCCTTTCCCCCATGTTCCCAATCAGGGAAGGATCTCGTGTCATTTATATCTTCCAAATAATTGTTCTAAAGCAAGTCACAGTGTTATTTTCATCTAAAGCTGTATCTCTTTTTGTTAGTCAAGAAAATATTTTGCTTTCTGTGAAAATAATTTCAGTGTCAGTGAACAAATTGTAGCAGTATTACAGGCTTCTGTGTTCAGTGTGTTTGTTGATATCATGTGTTGAGGGGGTGAGGCTGTGTGGAGGAGAGAAGGAAGAAAAGGTGGAGGTAAAGTCTTGTCTTTGATCTTGAAATTATGCTAGTCAGTTCTTACTAACTACTTCATGATACAGGGAGTTCTGGATGCATTTGTGTGTGTGTGTGTGTGTGTGTGTGTGTGTGTGTGTGAAAAGACAAAAAGGGAACATTTTCTAAATTACTGACATTTTGGTTACTAATACCACGCTGGTCACCAAGAAGCTGTGGATAATGTCTGGGTGAAATGCTTTGCATCCTCTGAGCCAGAAACTGCCCAAACTTATTAAAATTCATTTGTGAATATCCATTCTATAACAATCATCAAAACACAATTTGTTCCAATTAACCAGCGGAAAAATCTTTCTCGGGACTGATAGTGCAACCAGGCAAAACGATGCTACAACCTCAGTTATCACTTCACAGCAGACTCACTGTGGCATGTTCTAAGATCTACATCCAGAAACACCAAAAATAAATTTCCCGTTCTTCCACCTGGGGCTCTATTTTCCTACTACCCCAAAAGCTGACTTCTAGTAGAATCAAAAAAATCTTCCCAGGTCATGGACAGGAGTTAACTGAGTATAACAGAGCCTTCTCCTTTCTGACTTCCAGTAGGATCAAAAGCTCTTCCCCAGGCATGGTTAGAAGTTAACTGAGTGTACAAGAAACCTGGGATTTTGTATTTCAATTTGCCTGATTTGCATGTGGATATACAGCCCCAGATGGAGAAAACTAGGAGTGGGATTTATCTTACATGATTCACTTTAGACAGCCAAAGCAAAATGTCAACCAGTGAATCTTTGTTTCTAGCCTGTCCAGGAATAGGCCCTGGGAAAACCTTCTGACTGCACTGGAATTGTGGGGAGTGGACCTGTTCTGAGCTGACTCAAAAATGCTGACAGAAAATGGCAGGTTACTGCTTAAGCACAGATGTCACTTTATTGTGTCAACTTGGAAATGATCAGTACAATCTGGCAAGTGCAATTTTTCTCACATTACGAGTGTGTTTGAGCAGGTGCTATGCTTCACTGAGGTCATATATTGTTTCCATATTTTTTAATTTTTGATTCAAATTACAGGATGAAAAAGATTTTCAAATATAGACCTGTCCTAAGTTTTACTGGAGAATAAAA
>NW_022318897.1:0-1478 GCF_002776525.5 Piliocolobus tephrosceles
AGGTTTATGAGAGCAGGGACTTAGTTTTTGTTCACTGCTATATTCACAGCATTTAACATAGTGCCAGACAAGTCACAGTTGAGAGGTGACAATGTGCTAGCAGACCTCACTTTCAGCGCCCCCTCGGTGTCCACTCTGGCGGTGCTTGAGGAGCCCTTCAGCCTACCATGGCACTGTGGGAGCCCCTCTCTGGGCTGGCTGAGGCCTGAGCCTCCTCCCTCAGCTTGCAGGGAGGTGTGGAGGGAGAGGCACGGGCGGAAACCTGGGCTGTGCTTGTGGGCCAGTGTGAGTTCCGGCAGGTACCAGCACGGGCTCGGTGGTCCTGCACTCGTAGCAGCCTGCCGGCTGGCGCCACCAACCCAGGGCAGTAAGGGGCTTAGCACTCGGGCCTGCAGCTGCGGAGGTTGTGCCAGGTCCGCAGCAGTGCCAGCCCACCAAGGTGCCGCAGTCAAATTCTTGCCAGGCCTTAGCTGCCTCCTTGTGGGGCAGGGCTCGGGACCTGCAGCCTGCCATGTCTGAGCTCCCCTGCTGCAGTGGGCTCCCCCACGGCCTGAGCCTCTCCGATGGGCGCTGCCCCCTGTTCCGTGGTGCCTGGTCCCATGGACAGTCCAAGGGCTGAGGAGGGCAGGCACCGTTGGGGACTGGCAGGGAGCTTTGCCTGCAGACCCGGTGGAGGATCCACTAGGTGAAGCCAACTGGGGCTCCTGAGCTGGATGGGGACTTAGAGAACTTTTATATCTAGCCAGAGGATTGTATGTGCATCAATCAGCACTCTGTATCTAGTTAATCTGGTGGGGACTTGGAGGACTTTCATGTCTAGCTAGAGGACTATAAATCCACCAATCAGCACTCTGTGTCTAGCTCAAGGTTTGTAAATACATCAATCAGTACTCTGTATCTAGCTCAAGGTTTATAAATACACCAATTGGTACTCTGTATCTAGCTAACTCTGTATCTAGCTAACCTAGTGGGGACTTGGAGAACTTTTCCATCTAGCACTCTGTGTCTAGCTCAAGGATTGCAAACGCACCTGTCAAAACGGACCAATCAGCTCTCTGTAAAATGGACCAATCAGCAGGATGTGGGTGGGGTCGGATAAGGGAACAAAAGCAGGCTGCCTGAGCCAGCCAGCGGCAACCCACTCCGGTCCCTTTCCACACTGCAGAAGCTTTGTTCTTTCGCTCTTTGCAATAAATCTTGCTGCTGCTCACTCTTTGGGTTCATATTGCCTTTATGAGCTGTAACACTCAATGTGAAGGTCTGCAGCTTCACTCCTGTCAGCTAGACCAGGAGCCCACCAGAAGGAAGAAGCTCCAGACACATCTGAACGTCTGAAGGAACAAACTCTGGACACACCATCTTTAAGAACTGTAACACTCATCGCGAGGGTCAACAGCTTCATTCTTGAAGTCAGTGAGACCAAGAACCCACCAATTGCAGACACACTCCCACCATAACGGGAGGTTTATGAGAGCAGG
>NW_022318898.1:0-1478 GCF_002776525.5 Piliocolobus tephrosceles
CCTGCTCTCATAAACCTCCCGTTATGGTGGGAGTGTGTCTGCAATTGGTGGGTTCTTGGTCTCACTGACTTCAAGAATGAAGCTGTTGACCCTCGCGATGAGTGTTACAGTTCTTAAAGATGGTGTGTCCAGAGTTTGTTCCTTCAGACGTTCAGATGTGTCTGGAGCTTCTTCCTTCTGGTGGGCTCCTGGTCTAGCTGACAGGAGTGAAGCTGCAGACCTTCACATTGAGTGTTACAGCTCATAAAGGCAATATGAACCCAAAGAGTGAGCAGCAGCAAGATTTATTGCAAAGAGCGAAAGAACAAAGCTTCTGCAGTGTGGAAAGGGACCGGAGTGGGTTGCCGCTGGCTGGCTCAGGCAGCCTGCTTTTGTTCCCTTATCCGACCCCACCCACATCCTGCTGATTGGTCCATTTTACAGAGAGCTGATTGGTCCGTTTTGACAGGTGCGTTTGCAATCCTTGAGCTAGACACAGAGTGCTAGATGGAAAAGTTCTCCAAGTCCCCACTAGGTTAGCTAGATACAGAGTTAGCTAGATACAGAGTACCAATTGGTGTATTTATAAACCTTGAGCTAGATACAGAGTACTGATTGATGTATTTACAAACCTTGAGCTAGACACAGAGTGCTGATTGGTGGATTTATAGTCCTCTAGCTAGACATGAAAGTCCTCCAAGTCCCCACCAGATTAACTAGATACAGAGTGCTGATTGATGCACATACAATCCTCTGGCTAGATATAAAAGTTCTCTAAGTCCCCATCCAGCTCAGGAGCCCCAGTTGGCTTCACCTAGTGGATCCTCCACCGGGTCTGCAGGCAAAGCTCCCTGCCAGTCCCCAACGGTGCCTGCCCTCCTCAGCCCTTGGACTGTCCATGGGACCAGGCACCACGGAACAGGGGGCAGCGCCCATCGGAGAGGCTCAGGCCGTGGGGGAGCCCACTGCAGCAGGGGAGCTCAGACATGGCAGGCTGCAGGTCCCGAGCCCTGCCCCACAAGGAGGCAGCTAAGGCCTGGCAAGAATTTGACTGCGGCACCTTGGTGGGCTGGCACTGCTGCGGACCTGGCACAACCTCCGCAGCTGCAGGCCCGAGTGCTAAGCCCCTTACTGCCCTGGGTTGGTGGCGCCAGCCGGCAGGCTGCTACGAGTGCAGGACCACCGAGCCCGTGCTGGTACCTGCCGGAACTCACACTGGCCCACAAGCACAGCCCAGGTTTCCGCCCGTGCCTCTCCCTCCACACCTCCCTGCAAGCTGAGGGAGGAGGCTCAGGCCTCAGCCAGCCCAGAGAGGGGCTCCCACAGTGCCATGGTAGGCTGAAGGGCTCCTCAAGCACCGCCAGAGTGGACACCGAGGGGGCGCTGAAAGTGAGGTCTGCTAGCACATTGTCACCTCTCAACTGTGACTTGTCTGGCACTATGTTAAATGCTGTGAATATAGCAGTGAACAAAAACTAAGTCCCTGCTCTCATAAACCT
>NW_022318900.1:0-2121 GCF_002776525.5 Piliocolobus tephrosceles
CTTTTCTACTTCGTATTTTATATTCAAGGCCTAACTCAATCTCAGCCCCTCCACTGATTCTTTCCCCAATGATCCAATTTGTATAAATTCCTTTCTGTGGTAATTACTGCCTATATTCATTTGATTCCAACTGAATAGTTTTGATTCATTTCACTTTCCATATTTATATGTCTTATTTTCATAACTGAAAGTGTTTTGAAGGCAAGGATTGTACCTTTTAGTGCTTCGTGTTCTCCACATAGTAAAAGTTTGATACATGTTAATTGAATGGAAATTAGGTGAATATATTATGAAAATTGAAGTGTACGTTTGCATAATGCTTTAAAAGTAGTCTGTGTGTTCTACAATTTAATGTTTTCCTTATTAAAATAGTAAGGACTCTAGTAATGATTAACCTTGGAATAATCCTGAGCAGCTTTAAAAATTTTATAGAATAGAAATAATAATTTCTACCCTAATGAGTTGTTGTGAAGATTAAAAGCAATTTTATACATTTACATATATGTGTATATGTATATGTAAAATATTTTCAACAGAGTGCCAAAAGTCAACAAATAATAGCTTTCCACATTTCAAGTCAGTGGGAAAACAAGTAATTATTCAAAAAGGATGTGGGAATAATTAAATATTTGCAGAAACAATATTTCTTAAATCATATGCCAAAATAAAACTTCTGACATTAAAAAAAATTCTCACATATTTTCTTTTCTTTTACTTCATCAAATCAGTTATCAAGTCTGTCTCCCAAAGCTATTCTCTGCTCTCCTTCATTGATTTACTGCAATAGTTTTTAACATATCTATCTCCAGTCTCTCCTTCTTCCAATCATTCTATACCTTGCCACAAAACTGATATATCTGGAACACAAATAGTAACAAAAAAATACTACTTTCCTGCTTAAAACCTTTCAGTGACTTAACGTTGCCTTCAAAGGAAAACATAAGGCTCTTCAAGATATGAACTCTACTTGCTTCTTTAGCTGAATAGTTCCCCATTCCCTTTCTGCATCAGAAACACTGAGGGTAATGAAAATATCCCTGGATGTAGGTATAAATATAGGATAGTTGTTATTGTTAGCTCTGTGAATGGCGGGGGGCTCCCCCAGGTAGAAGGCACCCACCAATTTCTCTATCAGCCCATGACATGAAAGAAAGTGACATGAGATGAAAGAAAGCAGTTTTCTTCCAAAGTTCCATCTACAGTGTCCTTACTAACTTCATTTTGTCATAGACTTCTACAAGGCCTCCTCTACCTGGAAATGGGAGTGGTAAGAACAGGGTACTTTCAGTACCAATCTGAGAAGGTTTTTAATAGGAGCAATCCTCATTGCACTGAAAGGTGCATGCTTACTGTTGACCCTCTACCATTTATAATACATGGAAAGGAGGTAGTAAAATGGTCCCAAAGTATAATTTGGTAGTGATAGTGGCCATCTTTTAAGAGACACCTCAGTAAATACAATTCCTTGACTGTCTAGTCTCTTTCAGGTTGAGTCCTTTCTTGCAGGTTTCCAGAATAACTTTGACACTCTTCTGCTTTGCTTATTGTATATTTGAATTAGTTTACATGGTGAATCCTCCTCACTTGATTAAGACTGGGACAGGATTGTATGTGTGTATGTCAGAGAAGGGGTTAATTTTCATATTTCCCAGCACCTAGAGAAGGCAATCTGATATTTGTCAAGGAGGCAAAACAAAAACAAACAAAAAGAAATGAAAGGCTAATAAAGGAATGAGTCTCCACATTTCAGTGAAGATAATGCCATAAAACTGTCCAAAACTTTTGTATTAGTTCAGTAGATGAAATAGTGTATGTTGTTGACTCTTGTTAAAACCACATGTGCATTTCACATTTTTCTTCATCCTAAATAATCTTGTTGGAAAAATTGTTTTTCTTAGGCTGTGTTATATAGTATAGAGATGAATTCTTCATAGTATGACTGGAGATAATTAATATCTAAATATACACAACTATAATAATGATGCAATTGAATGCTTTTAAAGGGTTAATATGAGCTGTATCATTTGTGTCAGTAGACATTGTAAGCTATGTTATATTCTGAAAACAATAGACACATATATTTAAAGACACAATTATGTACAAATTTCTTACTTTGATATT
>NW_022318901.1:0-2121 GCF_002776525.5 Piliocolobus tephrosceles
AATATCAAAGTAAGAAATTTGTACATAATTGTGTCTTTAAATATATGTGTCTATTGTTTTCAGAATATAACATAGCTTACAATGTCTACTGACACAAATGATACAGCTCATATTAACCCTTTAAAAGCATTCAATTGCATCATTATTATAGTTGTGTATATTTAGATATTAATTATCTCCAGTCATACTATGAAGAATTCATCTCTATACTATATAACACAGCCTAAGAAAAACAATTTTTCCAACAAGATTATTTAGGATGAAGAAAAATGTGAAATGCACATGTGGTTTTAACAAGAGTCAACAACATACACTATTTCATCTACTGAACTAATACAAAAGTTTTGGACAGTTTTATGGCATTATCTTCACTGAAATGTGGAGACTCATTCCTTTATTAGCCTTTCATTTCTTTTTGTTTGTTTTTGTTTTGCCTCCTTGACAAATATCAGATTGCCTTCTCTAGGTGCTGGGAAATATGAAAATTAACCCCTTCTCTGACATACACACATACAATCCTGTCCCAGTCTTAATCAAGTGAGGAGGATTCACCATGTAAACTAATTCAAATATACAATAAGCAAAGCAGAAGAGTGTCAAAGTTATTCTGGAAACCTGCAAGAAAGGACTCAACCTGAAAGAGACTAGACAGTCAAGGAATTGTATTTACTGAGGTGTCTCTTAAAAGATGGCCACTATCACTACCAAATTATACTTTGGGACCATTTTACTACCTCCTTTCCATGTATTATAAATGGTAGAGGGTCAACAGTAAGCATGCACCTTTCAGTGCAATGAGGATTGCTCCTATTAAAAACCTTCTCAGATTGGTACTGAAAGTACCCTGTTCTTACCACTCCCATTTCCAGGTAGAGGAGGCCTTGTAGAAGTCTATGACAAAATGAAGTTAGTAAGGACACTGTAGATGGAACTTTGGAAGAAAACTGCTTTCTTTCATCTCATGTCACTTTCTTTCATGTCATGGGCTGATAGAGAAATTGGTGGGTGCCTTCTACCTGGGGGAGCCCCCCGCCATTCACAGAGCTAACAATAACAACTATCCTATATTTATACCTACATCCAGGGATATTTTCATTACCCTCAGTGTTTCTGATGCAGAAAGGGAATGGGGAACTATTCAGCTAAAGAAGCAAGTAGAGTTCATATCTTGAAGAGCCTTATGTTTTCCTTTGAAGGCAACGTTAAGTCACTGAAAGGTTTTAAGCAGGAAAGTAGTATTTTTTTGTTACTATTTGTGTTCCAGATATATCAGTTTTGTGGCAAGGTATAGAATGATTGGAAGAAGGAGAGACTGGAGATAGATATGTTAAAAACTATTGCAGTAAATCAATGAAGGAGAGCAGAGAATAGCTTTGGGAGACAGACTTGATAACTGATTTGATGAAGTAAAAGAAAAGAAAATATGTGAGAATTTTTTTTAATGTCAGAAGTTTTATTTTGGCATATGATTTAAGAAATATTGTTTCTGCAAATATTTAATTATTCCCACATCCTTTTTGAATAATTACTTGTTTTCCCACTGACTTGAAATGTGGAAAGCTATTATTTGTTGACTTTTGGCACTCTGTTGAAAATATTTTACATATACATATACACATATATGTAAATGTATAAAATTGCTTTTAATCTTCACAACAACTCATTAGGGTAGAAATTATTATTTCTATTCTATAAAATTTTTAAAGCTGCTCAGGATTATTCCAAGGTTAATCATTACTAGAGTCCTTACTATTTTAATAAGGAAAACATTAAATTGTAGAACACACAGACTACTTTTAAAGCATTATGCAAACGTACACTTCAATTTTCATAATATATTCACCTAATTTCCATTCAATTAACATGTATCAAACTTTTACTATGTGGAGAACACGAAGCACTAAAAGGTACAATCCTTGCCTTCAAAACACTTTCAGTTATGAAAATAAGACATATAAATATGGAAAGTGAAATGAATCAAAACTATTCAGTTGGAATCAAATGAATATAGGCAGTAATTACCACAGAAAGGAATTTATACAAATTGGATCATTGGGGAAAGAATCAGTGGAGGGGCTGAGATTGAGTTAGGCCTTGAATATAAAATACGAAGTAGAAAAG
>NW_022318902.1:0-1854 GCF_002776525.5 Piliocolobus tephrosceles
CATGAAAACACTCATAGAAAATGTAAAGGGCAAGATAAAACAATGGCCCTTGAGGAGCTATTTGGATCATTTAAGAAAGTTCAATTGAACAGATAATGCCGAAACATTGACTTACTCTCTTTACCACAGTCCATCTACTTAGCCTTGCACTGCAGAGACTCAGAAAAAAAACCCAAATTATCCTGTTTATGTGTGTGACCAGACAGATGCAGAGCAGTAAAATAAGTCAACACAATGGTACTAAATTTGAGGGCCACACTTACAATATCTCCAGGCTTTATTTGATTTCATGGTCTGTTTTGAGTTTCAGAAGTATTTTCCTCATTTTGCCTGACCACCCACACTTCTTCTGCTCCCCGTAAGTCTCCACCTCTAAGCATGTACAGTATATGTACCTCCCTCCTCCGTGTGTACAAACATTCATCACAGACAGAGTCCCAGCCGTGTGTCAGGAGATGTGAGGCATTATGAATGAAGACAGGAGCTGCAACCAAACAGGCAGAAGACAAGCTCCAATGACATCCCACTGTCTGCTCACTTTTCACCAGCACTATCCAGAGAATAGTTTCTCTCCTTCTGCCTTTTAAGTTCCAAAGTCCTTTTTAATCTTCTGTGATGCTGTTCCCCTGATGCCTTCTCTTGATTCAAGTCAACCAGCATATGAAACTGCCTCTGGCAAGATACACGTTCAGTGGGTTAATTGGCATATCATACATATCATACTGCTGGAAATAAGAATATGAAGAAATCATAGAAGAGCTACTGCTTATTGAGGGCTTACTAAGAATCAGACATCCTCTTGCCTGCTGCCAGGTAAGACATGACTGCTCCTTCTTTGCTTTCTGCCTGATTGTGAGGCCTCCTCAGCCATGTGGAACTGTGAGTTAATTAAACCTCTTTCTTTTGTAAATTAAAAAAGAAAAATCAGACACGATGTTAGGTGACCATTACATAATACTTGTCTCATTATTCCATCTTTCAGATTATGAACTTGAAGCCCAGAATGGTTAAATCTCTTTGTCCAAGATCCCCCAAATAGAATGTGGCACACACAGGATCTGAATTCCTCTCTGTCAAGCTCCCAAAACCCCAGTGCTTGATTCTATACTATTGTGGCAGCCACAAAAGGTGATGAGTCACTGCAGTAGCCAGCTTACTACACAGAACACACAGAGATAAGTGATGGTTTAAGTGAGCTTCACATGACTTAGAGTGGTTCACAAACCATAGCAACATAAGAATCACCTTGAGAACTTGTTTTTTTAAAAAGTAGATTTGCAGGTTCTTCTCCAAGGCCCCTAACACAAACCTCTGGGGATAGAGCTTAGATTAGCATCTTGAACAATCTCCACCAGTGATTCTTAGCAAGCGACCCTCACACCATGCATTGAAAAACACCAGTTTAACAGCCCTTGGCAAGCTGTTTCTCTAATCCAGTGGTTCTCAAAATGAGGTCCCCAGGCTAGCAGCACCTGGAAACTTTGTTAGAAATGCAAATCTTCAAACCCTACCCCAGATCTACTGAAGCAGAAACCCTGGGACTGGGGCCCAACAATATGGTTTAACAAGCCCTGAGGTGATTCTAATGCATATGAAAGTATGAGAACCAATGTTCTAACTTAATATGATCTTGACATTTTCAGGCCTGACCCACATTGCCAACACCATGGGAAGGCAGGCCTCTAAAACCTTCATGATTTTTCCCAGGGTACTCGAGAAATCCCACTAACTCATCTCTCACCACAGACTCTAACCTCCTGTTCCCATCCTCCTGGATTCTAACCTTGTCATTTATTCTCTACCACCCTTCACCTGACATTCAGCTTTATACATTTGGATCCATCCCTCTGTAAT
>NW_022318903.1:0-1854 GCF_002776525.5 Piliocolobus tephrosceles
ATTACAGAGGGATGGATCCAAATGTATAAAGCTGAATGTCAGGTGAAGGGTGGTAGAGAATAAATGACAAGGTTAGAATCCAGGAGGATGGGAACAGGAGGTTAGAGTCTGTGGTGAGAGATGAGTTAGTGGGATTTCTCGAGTACCCTGGGAAAAATCATGAAGGTTTTAGAGGCCTGCCTTCCCATGGTGTTGGCAATGTGGGTCAGGCCTGAAAATGTCAAGATCATATTAAGTTAGAACATTGGTTCTCATACTTTCATATGCATTAGAATCACCTCAGGGCTTGTTAAACCATATTGTTGGGCCCCAGTCCCAGGGTTTCTGCTTCAGTAGATCTGGGGTAGGGTTTGAAGATTTGCATTTCTAACAAAGTTTCCAGGTGCTGCTAGCCTGGGGACCTCATTTTGAGAACCACTGGATTAGAGAAACAGCTTGCCAAGGGCTGTTAAACTGGTGTTTTTCAATGCATGGTGTGAGGGTCGCTTGCTAAGAATCACTGGTGGAGATTGTTCAAGATGCTAATCTAAGCTCTATCCCCAGAGGTTTGTGTTAGGGGCCTTGGAGAAGAACCTGCAAATCTACTTTTTAAAAAAACAAGTTCTCAAGGTGATTCTTATGTTGCTATGGTTTGTGAACCACTCTAAGTCATGTGAAGCTCACTTAAACCATCACTTATCTCTGTGTGTTCTGTGTAGTAAGCTGGCTACTGCAGTGACTCATCACCTTTTGTGGCTGCCACAATAGTATAGAATCAAGCACTGGGGTTTTGGGAGCTTGACAGAGAGGAATTCAGATCCTGTGTGTGCCACATTCTATTTGGGGGATCTTGGACAAAGAGATTTAACCATTCTGGGCTTCAAGTTCATAATCTGAAAGATGGAATAATGAGACAAGTATTATGTAATGGTCACCTAACATCGTGTCTGATTTTTCTTTTTTAATTTACAAAAGAAAGAGGTTTAATTAACTCACAGTTCCACATGGCTGAGGAGGCCTCACAATCAGGCAGAAAGCAAAGAAGGAGCAGTCATGTCTTACCTGGCAGCAGGCAAGAGGATGTCTGATTCTTAGTAAGCCCTCAATAAGCAGTAGCTCTTCTATGATTTCTTCATATTCTTATTTCCAGCAGTATGATATGTATGATATGCCAATTAACCCACTGAACGTGTATCTTGCCAGAGGCAGTTTCATATGCTGGTTGACTTGAATCAAGAGAAGGCATCAGGGGAACAGCATCACAGAAGATTAAAAAGGACTTTGGAACTTAAAAGGCAGAAGGAGAGAAACTATTCTCTGGATAGTGCTGGTGAAAAGTGAGCAGACAGTGGGATGTCATTGGAGCTTGTCTTCTGCCTGTTTGGTTGCAGCTCCTGTCTTCATTCATAATGCCTCACATCTCCTGACACACGGCTGGGACTCTGTCTGTGATGAATGTTTGTACACACGGAGGAGGGAGGTACATATACTGTACATGCTTAGAGGTGGAGACTTACGGGGAGCAGAAGAAGTGTGGGTGGTCAGGCAAAATGAGGAAAATACTTCTGAAACTCAAAACAGACCATGAAATCAAATAAAGCCTGGAGATATTGTAAGTGTGGCCCTCAAATTTAGTACCATTGTGTTGACTTATTTTACTGCTCTGCATCTGTCTGGTCACACACATAAACAGGATAATTTGGGTTTTTTTTCTGAGTCTCTGCAGTGCAAGGCTAAGTAGATGGACTGTGGTAAAGAGAGTAAGTCAATGTTTCGGCATTATCTGTTCAATTGAACTTTCTTAAATGATCCAAATAGCTCCTCAAGGGCCATTGTTTTATCTTGCCCTTTACATTTTCTATGAGTGTTTTCATG
>NW_022318904.1:0-2039 GCF_002776525.5 Piliocolobus tephrosceles
CCCATGCCCCACCTATTGCCCTCCCACTCCTAGAAAAGCCGCTCTCCTCCATTAAGCCACGCGGACTTCCTCAGTTTCTTGTTGCTGTCGGAACTGTCGGAACTCCGTCCGAGAGCGTGGGGGAGGGGAACTCTGCCGGCCTTCTTTGCCGGAGGCCGACAGACTTCTTCTCCACACCTTGGGTTACTAAAATAAACTTGCAGTTTTGCGCCTGACCTTTGCCTACTTGCTGGTTCTTTTGCTCGCTCTGGTGGTCTTAGAAAAACAAGACAGATGGTGCCGAACCCGGGAGGAGACCCCTCCTCAGGGCCCCCAGGGTCCGGGGAGCCTCCTCCTCCTCGTTCCATGCCGCAGACGGACCAGGACCTGAGACCCGCTTCGCTCACTCTCACGGCCTCTCTGGGGTAAGTGCCCTTGTCTCCTCTTTACCACCCTCGGCCAAAATCCTGCGCAGGTCCGAGGTCCATTTTGAGCCACCAAGTGGCTGGAAGCCACCACGTGGCTTCGGAGAGCCTTGCAGGTCGGAGACGTCCGCCTGAAGGTACCCTCCACTTTGGCTTCAAGAGCCTCCAGTCTGTCTCTGCTGGTTCCAAAGGACGCTTTGAAGCCAGGCAGAGATCCACTTCCATTTCCATTGTGTCCATTGTGTGTCGGTAAAGAGGAAACAAATGGGAAACCCCCAGTCCAAATTTCCAAAGAGCACCCCCTTAGGGTGCCTCCTAGCCAATTTAAAAACCTTACAGCTTGAACAAGACCTTAGGAGGAAGCGGTTAATTTTCCTTTGCACTGTGGCGTGATCGACCTCAGCAATTTCTGCCAGTGGCTAGGCAAGTGGTCCGAAATTTACATACAAGGCTTTTAGGCCTTAGGCTCTCGTCCCTATACTCCTTCTCTCCCCGCTCTCCCCACCCCCTCCCTTCCTGCCCAGACATTCGTAAAAAACTTCAAAAGGTAGAGGATGGTCCTCAGACACCAATACAAGACCTGGTTAAATTAGCCTTTAAGGTCTATAGCTCCAGAGAGGAGACGGCAGGCTCACCTTGAACAGAAGTTACAGCTCCTAGCAGCGGCTTTACAGCCCAGTCGTAACCCCTAGACCAGAGAGCACACACCCCTCAGACTCCAAAGCTACAAAAGGAGCCTGCCTGCTATAAGTGCGGCAAGGCAGGACACTATGCCAACAGGTGTCCGCAAGGTCCCCGAATCCCAACGCAGCCTTGCTATAAGTGCAAGGCATCAGGACATTAGGCCAGTGAATGTCCTAACCCTCATCCACCAGCAACCCCCCCTGCCCTGCTTGCCAGCAGGGAGGAAACTGGAAGTCTGATTGCCCCACCCTGAGAACAGGTGCCGCGCCTCTATGTGACCCCCTTTCCCAGGATCCTGGGAGCTCCTTCCAGCTCCTACATCTGGACGATGACAACTGAAGGTGCCGAGACTCGGGGACCCCCATCACCCTCGCTAAGACGCGGGTAACTCTCCTGGTAGCGGGTAAGACAATTACTTTTTTAATCAACAGCGAGGCTACCTATTCTGTTTTGCCGTCCTTCTCTGGACCTAGCCTTCAATCCAATATCTCTGTAGTAGGAGTAAGTGGAAAGCCATCCACTCCACGAAAAACTCCACCCCTTAATTGCTGCCTGGCCAACAATTACTTTGCGCAGTCGTTCCTCGTTCCCAGCTAAAAAGGGCCCCTACCGAAAGCAATCAGTGGAAATCAGTTTGGCTTTTCCCCACTCGCCTCAAACTTACTAAATTTTCTTAACTATCTCATACTCCCCAACCTTGCCAGGACTATCCTTCTGGGTTTTGCCCATATTCCAACAATGCTTCCATTCCTCATTCCTATACTAATACTGTGCCTTATTTTATTTTTCATCCGTGCATCCAAATACCAACCATGGGCCCTGACCTTAACGACGCCCCTTAACAGCAGGAAGTAGCCAGACAGACCACGGCGCCCCTTTATCACTATTATCAATAAAAGGTTGGACTGTTTGGACGAACTGAGGCAAGATGGTGCACTTCCGGGTTCTTCA